>NC_137029.1:17529334-17571834 GCF_032717465.1 Coenobita brevimanus | reverse complement strand
TAATAATAATGATCTCTTATCTGTCACCCACAATCCCATCCATTCATATGCAGATGGCTCAACACTTTACAGTTCATGTAGACACAAACACCCATTTACAAAGTCTAATATCTCTAATTCTTAACTCAGTACAGCCATCTCCATAAACCAAGACTTATCTACGATCATTGAATGGGGACAAAACAACCTTGTGTCATTCAATTCTAGTAAAACCAAAAACATATACAATTTACCAATAAACAAATACTGCCAGATTCGTATATTATCTTCAATGCTACTAATATTCCCATCTCAAAAAGCATTGAAATTCTCGGTGTCTCACTTAACAATGCCCTCAGCTGGACCTCTCATGTCAGATCACTTGCTAAAACCGCCCTAATGAAACTTGGATTATTGTATAGAGCCCGTAACTTCTTCACTAATGAGCAGTTAGCTATAATTTATAAGAGTAATGTGGTCTCTCAGCTTGAATATTGCGCACCTTTGTGGGATGGGATGGATGTGGAGAGGTTACATTAAATCAACTATGGTGGTACCATTCTTAACTGGCGGTTTGGGTGGGGCTCGAACCTCTGTACAGTGTTGCCATGTTTTCCATACCCACGATGCCTCTCTCTCTCTCTCTCTCTCTCTCTCTCTCTCTCTCTCTCCTGGGGGGAGATGTGCATCACCCTTGGGAATTTTGTTTCTTTTATGAGTGACAAACTTGTGCTTTCATTTCTTTATTTTGTTTTTATTATATCTAATTATATTTAAAAATATTATTGTTTTACATATGGTGCCAGATGACCTCACTATTGTGGCGCCATGATTTGTTTTCATTCAATCACTCTCTCCCTCCTTCGTTCCCTCCCTTCCTCCATCTCTCACTCAGCGCACTCAACACTGCCCATGGTCTTCCTTCCCCCCCCCCTCTCTCTCTCTCGTCTGTGGTATTTTAGAATACATTTTGGTTATTTTCTTTTACGTTATAATGTACATATTGTAAATTTGACTATTTCCACACCACCCAGGAGGTAAAAGTCTTGGCGCGTCTTTTTTTAAGAGGTGTCCCCAAACAGGCCTAGGATGGAGGGAAGCTCTGGCCAGGTGGGACTGGGTGTGTGTGAGTGTTGCATCTCACGAGGGTTTAATGTATTATTTTTTTTTTTACTAAGAAATTGACATATTTTTACTTATATTCCTGCACATTATTGTATAATCATAATTGCGACATTATTACCAACCCCAGACATACGGTAACAGCCAATAAAAACGACTACTTTTTTTTTAAGCAACACTGTAAAATATTTATGCCACGTTTCTGTATTGCCATATAAATATTTTATGCATAATAAGTTTACTGTTCTTTCATATATTATAATACACACGTTACCATTATATTCTTATGTGTTTATCTTATTGTGATGCCTATTACATATATCAGAGCCGTTCACATAGCGGGTATGGAACACGTGGCAAGACTGTACAGAGGTTAGTGCCCCCCCCAAACCGCCATTTAAGAATGATACCACCATAGATCAAATTCAGAACAAAGCTGTTGTAATTATTAATAACCCTGCTATTCTAAATAAACTACCTCCCCTACAACTAAAAGGGAATGTTGCCTCTCTTGCATTATTTTACAGATATTATTATTATGGCAAATGCTCAGACGAAGTTGCGTCCATTGTGCCACTTCTTCATGCCTTCCCTCGTGCTACACGGGGATCTGGTAGCGCTCATGACTGGAATGTCACACAGCTATACTGCAGAACTTCTTCCTATCAGAATTCTTTTATTCCCTGAACTGCATCTCCCTGGAACTCGCTTCCCCAGAGTTGTTTCCCCCCAGATTTCAACCTACACCTGTTCAAGTCCAACTGTTGCAGATATTTTATGAATGGAAGACACCAGTAATCTAGCGTATGGTTAATTTTTTTATTCATTTGTTTTTCCTTCCTCTGTTATTAATATATATATTCAAGTGCCCGGTGCCCCTACTACAAAACAAACCTTTCAACTATGGAAAAAAAAAGTAAAATAATGCATTATAATTACCTTTAATGCTTGGTAGGGTTTCCTTTGCGTTTCTTCACGGACCCGAGACGTCGTGGAAGTGAAAGGGTGAGGTTCCTCAGGTGCTGGGGTGATATACTTGCCCAGGACTCACGAATGGCTGCTTCCAGCTGAGGCAGAGAGCTCACGTCCTTCCCTTGGAGATTCATCTTTACGAGGTACCAGAGGTTTTCTATTTGGTTGATGTCTGGGCTATTGCCTGGCCAGTCTTTCATGAAGGAGACCTTGAAGTCACGAAGCCAGTTGGTGACAGATTTGGCGCTGTGAGCAGGTGCACCGTCCTGCTGAAACACTCGTGCACCAGTGAGCTCGAAGGACTCAGCTAAATGATCACAAAGCAGCTCCAGGTAAACGTCCTGATTCACTCTGCAATTCCTGGGAAACACAACAAGCTTCCCCAAACCCTTACCAGAGAAACAACCCCATACCATTAGTGAATCAGGGTGTTTGTGCTCTCCACATAACGGGGGTCAAGCGGGTCACTACCTCTGCGCCGGTACACGTGCGCTCCTCGATACAGGTAATGGTAAACGTTGCCTCATCAGATCACAACACTGACAACCATTGGTCCTCACCCCAGGTAAGGTATTTGTTAGCAAAGGCAAGCCTACGGAGTTGCTGGTTACATGTAAGAAGGGGCTTTCTTACAGGCCTGTGGCTTGTGTAACCAAGTTCATAGACTCTTCGAGAAACCGTGCGCACTGAAACCTTGCCAAACACTTCCGGGTTGCTCTCCTTAATTCTCCTTGCAGTCACATGAGGATTACACTCAACTGAACGTTTTAGCACATTAACAGACCTCGGGGAAGTTTTCCTGGGCCTACCAGACCGTGGTTTCTTTGTAGGAACGTCACCACTATTTTCCACTCGGTAATGGGCACACCACCTCCGCACTGTCGACAGAGCCACACCAACCAAATCACTAATTTCCTTCATGGGGTGGCCTGCCTCCTTTAGAGCAATGATCTGTGATATTATTTCACTAGACAATTAACGGGTAGGGGCCATAGTAAAGTAGCAAAAGCCAAAACACTGCGGGTCACTAGGTAAAAAATGGAGCAACAAGAGAGGGAGGAGCGGTCGGGATCCCCTCTCTCAAGCAGTCTGCAGGCAACTGAGGCATCAGCCAACCAGTGCGCAGTAAGGCCTCAGGCTGCCATGACGTCATGTTAGCATCCAAAACTTCTGGCTAAATTTTTTCTCCCCAAAAAGGGTGATTCTTTTTTTGCCAAAAGTATTGTGCGCCTTGACATAGGCACGCAATACTTTTGTTGAGCATTTGTATCAATCAATCAATCAATCATTTCCTGTGGCACCCTCGGGGATGCATAGGGCCTCGATGAACTCACACCACCACATCCTATCTTGTGCTAACTCCTCAAGATCTCCCCAACACTCATCTCCAGCTTCCCGTCTCATTGTCCTCACCCACGTCTCTTTTGGCCTTCCTCTACCTCTCCTACCAAGTGCCACCCACCCTGGTGTACCTCGTACTATTCCCTGTCTCCTATACACATGTCCTAGCCACTTCCATCGTGAGAACCTAACATATTCATCGACCGGCTGCACTCCCGTTATTTCTCTAATTCTACTATTTGGTATCCTTTCCCACCACTTAACTCCTAATATTCTTCTAAGTGCTTTGTTTTCAAACACCAAGAATTTATTTTCCATAGTCACTGTGCTGTACCAAGACTCGTGTCCATAAATTAAGATACTCCTAACCATTACCTTATAAAGTTTGATTTTTGTATGCACAGAAAAATTGTTATTATTCCAAATATTTTTAAGCATTCCCAATGCCTGATTAGCCTTCTTTAACCTTTCCCCGAATTCAAAGTTCAAAGAACCATCCTTGGCTAAATAAGTACCTAAATATTTAAACCTATCAACTTGCTTTACAACCATACCTCCAGTTACACATTCCTGCGCATTTTCCATATTCATATTGATTATTTCAGTTTTTCCACAATTAATAACCAAACCCACCTTGCGACCTTCACTCACCAAACAGTCCAACACTCTCTGCATCTCTTCTGGCCCATCACAAATCAAAACTATATCATCTGCATAATCTAAATCCAAAAGTTTCCTGTTCTCTCCCCAAAGTATACCTGCACCGGTTTCTGTTCCAACGCGTTTCATAATGTAATCAATGACCAATATAAATAGTAAAGGCGATAGAACACCACCTTGAATTACTCCGGACTTGACTTCAAACGAATCACTCAGACAACCATCAACCATCACTTTACAAAATGTGTCCTCATGCATGTTCATAATGACCCTCACAAACTCCTCTGGTATTCCATAATGTCTCATGATCTTCCCCATAGTCTCTCGAAACACTATCAAAAGCCTTTTCAAAATCAACAAAACAAAGACTTAACGGTACTCTCATTTCATTAACTTGCTGCATCAAAGGCCTAACTATAAAGACCTGATCATTGCAACCACGTCCCTTTCTAAAACCAGCCTGTTCATCCCTCAGAATACCCTCAACCACCGGCTCCAACCTATTTAACAACACTCTACTGAAAACTTTCAAAGCTATCGGTGACAAAGAGATTCCCCTCCAATTAGCACATTCACTCAGGTCTCTCTTCTTCGGAACTTTAACAATTACACCGTTCTTCCAAACTGATGGTAGTAACCCCGTCACCCATATCTTATTGAATAGCTTGGTCAAGATCATTATTAATCTATCCCCCTCCACTTTAAACATTTCCGGAAATAAACCATCCTCCCCAGGTGCCTTATTATTCTTTAACTGTTTTACTGCTTTCTCCACTTCTGCAAGCCTCAACTCTCCTGTTTCTATATTTAAATCTTCCTGAGCAGACGGTATATCCTCTTCTGGTGGTATTGGTCTATTAAGAACTGTCTCAAAATGCTCTTTCCATCTATTTTTAATATCTCCATCTTTGGTCAATAAATTTCCTTCCCTGTCTCTAACTGGTATTTCCTTGCGTTTACCTGCATTACCACTCAGTTCTCTAATCGATTCATATGCTATTCTTTGACTCTGTCCATCATTTTTGTTTATTAAGATTTCAGTCTCTGCAACCTTTTCATCCACACATCTTCTTTTATCTCTCCTAGCTAACCTTCTTACTTATGAATTCAAACTCCAGTACGCAGCTCTTGCTAATTCAATCTCTCGTTCATCAACGCATTGCATCTCACTCCTCAATTTAGCCTCACCTCTCTTTTTTTATCATATCCCACGTTTCCTCTGATATCCATTTCTTTCTCCTGAATCTATGTCTCCTTCCAATCGTACATTCAGCAGTCTCATGCAAAACTTTGTTCACATCCTCCCACATCTCATCTACACTTCTCTCCCCCTCTTTCAACGTTTCCAACACCAAAAACCTATTTCTACATTCTAATCTGAATTCCTCCTTTTCTTCTCCTTCCCTTCTAAGCTTAACAATATCGTATCTACCAACACCAGATTTTTCCTTCTTCTGATTTTTAAGTTTAAACCTTATTTTTGCAATGCTGAGTTGATGGTCACTACCAATATCCGCTCCCCGTATATATATATATATATATATATATATATATATATATATATATATATATATATATATATATATATATATATATATATACATATATATATATATATATATATATATATATATATATATATATATATATATATATATTAGTTATGGTTCAAATATTCGCCTTCACATTAGCATTCACAAATATTCGTTTATTATTTTATATTCGCATTCGCATGTTGTCATGCTAGTATTTTGTGAATATTAATAATGTAACCTGATTAATTTCATAGAAAGTCAAATAAAGGGTTAAAAGCATGAGTTGAACGAGTGTTCTAGGCTAGTGTTGCCAACCAGGCAGCTGTGCCAAGCTAGCTAGGGCTGCTTGCTGCATCATGCAGTGTTGCCAGATTCCCAGAAAAGTCTGGATTCCTCCAGATTTTTTACTTAATTACTGATTTTCAGAATTTCTCATTAAAAGGTGTGTAATCTCCAAATTTTCAAGTCATAACAAGAAAAAGTACTTTTAATCTCAAGAATTTCGGTGAGAGAGGGAAAGAGAGAGAGTGAGAACGCCAGTCTGATGTGATCAGTGCCGGATCTGGGATGTGGGGGGGCCTGGGACCCGTTTTGGTGGGGGACCAATCCCAAGCATCAAATTAGCATGGTGCTAAATGAAAACACATTTTTAACCCTCGCACTGTTGCAACGATATGCTCGCTAGCACGATACAGCTCGCTCCCGACGACCTATGATATTGTATTCAGAAATTGATGTCTTTAAAGATCAGGTAAAAACGATACTTTCTAAAAAAATCTCCACATTAATTAGCCCTGAATGAAAGAAACAGAGCAGCTCTGCATTGCTCTGAACATTTCCTGGCATATCACACAAAACAGGATAACCATGAAGTGAGAAAATAAACAAACAAACAAACAACTCAAGCGTGCACTCACCACTCAACACTTGTATGGACTGTTCATTGAACGAACAGTTTCTAGTAATCTCTGGTCTAGTCCAGCTGCTTTCCGCAGTTTTCTAATGGAAAATTCTCTTATTAAATCATCAAAATCCAATGAGCGTAAGATGTCCGAGTCGGTACTCATGACTGTCAAATTCACAAGTCACTTCTGTGTTCTGCTTGTTCGCAGGCGATTCTCAATCAATTTCAGCTTGAAAAAAAAAAAATGTTCAACACTGCAGTTGCTTACCATTACAGCCAGGTACATTCTCAGGGCTACCTCCACATTGGGGAAAATATCTAGCACAAGCTTATCCTGGATAAGTTTGTAGAGAAATAGCACAGCGCTAACGTCGTTTGGCTCTTCATCAGCATAATATTTGCAAAAGCAGCAAATTGGATGAGCTCTTCAGGAAATGAAGTCTCCAGATCGTTGGGATAGACATCCAGTAATTTCTTAGCTGCTCTAGAGAGCTGTTCAGCGGATTGCTTTGTCAGTTGCCCTAAGCAGCCAAAGCTACCTGATATCAGTTCATATGCATGCAGCCGCTGGTTAAGAGAAGCTATGAACTGATCTATGACAGGAATGAAATCCTCTGACAGTGACAACAAGTGATCAAAATGAACACTTGTTGGCAGCTGGCACCGGCTCCAGGGCTGCCAGATTTGAACATGGGTATTTAACCAAATTCTTCAATTTTCATTCCCAGATTCAGTTTTTCATTAATAATAATAATAATAATAATAATAATAATAATAATCTGACTTTTTTTTTGTTTCTCAAAAGCGCCAGTTCTTCCATAGGGAATTCACAAGCGCTCGACAGACATATACATTATTTTTACAATTACAAGAACTGTGACATCTCTCATATACAATAAATACTTCCTCAGAAAAAAAAAAAAAATATGAAAGTGGCAATAATTAAACCCTATCCGTCATAGCACCTCTCTCCAGGTCACAGCATTTTGAAAAAAGAAAGGCTTTCAGCTATCTCTTGACGGATTCAGAGGAAAGAGTTGTCTCATGGACAATGGCAATGTTATATAATCTAGGGGCTCTATACACAAAAGAACGATCAGAGAAAGATGACTGGTGAATGGCTCCAGGCTCAAAACACAAGGCATCATCATCAATACGTAACATCACACCCGGGCGTGCCGATGGAAGTTTTAGCAATTCAGCAAGATACTTCAGTTCACCAAACTTAAAAACCTTGAATGTAATAAGACACAGTTTAAATTCAGTTCTATCCTTTACTGGTAACCAATGCAGCTCAATTAGGAACGGTGTAGGCTAGTCAAGGTTCTCGGGGGGAGACCAAAGATAGGCCGTGCTGCCCTGTTCAACACAGACTGAACTTTTGTTAGTATATTATTTGGAAGGCCAATCCACAGTGAATTACAAAAATCAGCACAAGACCACTGCATGGACCAATGGTACGAGACAAAGTCTATTTAGGAATTTTCTCACAGAGTACAGATATCTGATATGCAAGTTGCACCCTCTGACAACTTGATTAATTTGTTCCTTGTATTTTAACTTTGAATTAAAATAAACACCCAGATTTCGAACAGAACAGACTGATTGAAGCTGTGACACACCAATGTTCAGAGCCAGGGCATTATCAGTGTCATTACCAAATTTCTTAAAGAAAGATTATTCATGTATTTACCCCTTGCCAATATAGGTACTGTACATGTATAAGGGAAAAAATTATTCATTTGAAAAATAATGGCATATGTTCTGTATTTTCATGATCTAAAAGCTAACAAATTAATTGAGTACATCATCCAATCAAGTTCATTACCATCTCCAAATCCAATACCAGATCATGCTTATTCATTATCTGACGAATTTTTCATTACCAAATCGGCCCTGTTTTGGTAATGAAAAATACCAAATGTCAAGTTGCCCAACGTTTGGTGGGAGGCCCTTTCTGGTGGGAGGCCCGGGGCCCAGGCCCCGTGGGCCCACCCCTGAGTCCGGCCCTGGACGTGATCTGTTCTGGATCCGTTCGAAGTTCGTCCAGGACGCGTTTGATATCCCCAGGATCACCGCTGCTACTTCACTGAGTGAGTGAAGTGACTGAGTTACCAGCGACTGCACCGAGTCTCTGAGGTGTGTGTTGTGCATATGTGCGTGTCTGGTGTCACTGTGTCTTGCACTCTCCTGGTCGTTGATAGCTTGATGCAGTTACAGAGCAGCCATTACAGACTCTGAGAAGTAACGAAGTAGCATAACGGTGTCGTCAAGAGAGGTGTAGCATTATTTTAAAAATGTGTCCAAAGATGTTGCAAAGTGCAAACTGTGTAAGTAAAACTATTCCAGAATGCCAAGCAAAGTGGACGAGAACAAGGAAAGCAAGAAAAAAAATCTCCGACACCGTTGGTGAAAATAAAACAACAAACTTTAGAAAGCTGCTTTGAGGTGAAAAATTATGGGATTCTAAGAACCGAAAAGCACAAGGTGTAGCACTAGATCGTCGCGTTGCCAAGATGATTTTTTTTTTTTTTTTTATGCGAGGAAGAAGGAACCAAAGGCCATGAGCCTGCAGTAACAGTTCCCTCCAAGAGAAAAACAAATACAATATAGAGCCAAATTCAAGATCCGATCATTTTGAGATGCCTGGACACACTGCGTTTGAAAGACTGGAGATCATAAGCAGCAGGAAATACAGACAGAGGGAGACAGTTCCAGAGCTGACCTGTTGCATATATGAAAGACTGGGAGTAACGGTTAACTCTTGCATTAGAGAGTTGGACAGAAAAAGGATGAGAGTTTGCTGCCAGACGGGTGCTACGCGCCCGTCGTAGAGGTGGAGGAATGCAAGCAGACAGTTCAGAGGAGCAGTGACCATTAAAGTAGCGATAGAAAAGAGATAAAGATGCAACAGTGCGGCGAAGAGACAGAGGTTGAAGGGAGTCAGTAAGAGGAGGAGAGTTAATGAGACGAAAAGCCTTTGACTCCACCCTATTGAGAAGAGCTGTATGTGGGGAGCCTCCCCACACATGAGAGTTGTACTCCACACAGGGGCGGATAAAACCCCTGTATAGAGTCAACAATTGCCATTTTCACATGTAGATGACATCGGTTGCGTACGTTTAATGCAAAAGGCAGCGCCAATATCCACTGATTCATCGCAAGTACTACAGAGTGCAGAGACCTAATTTTTCATTATATATATATATATATATATATATATATATATATATATATATATATATATATATATATATATATATATATATATATATATATATCATCTTGCAGAAAATAATGTTTCTGATTCCATCAAGATATTGAAAAAGTCTACCAAATTAACATTCACAACTGATGAGTGGTCAGATACTGAATCTGGTATATCTCTTTTATCACTTAGAAGTCATTGCACTGACAAGTAGTTCAAGCATCAAAAGTACATTTTATGAGTACAGGTACTACAGCCACTCTCTGAACGCCGCACCAGAGATTATTTGAGCAAAGTATTCAACTCAGTGCCTGGAAAACGGAGCATTTCCTCAGATAATGTTCACTGTGTCATGAGGGATGCCGGTGCTAATAATAATAATAATAATTAAAAAATCATTCTGCCATCAACAACACAAACTGTACTTCCTATCAACTGCATCTTGCAGTCATGAACGGTATATCTTCACGAAAATCAATTACAGCCCTCCTTTCTAAATGCATGTCTATAGCCACTCACTTCAATCATTCAGCCATGGCACAAGACGAATAAAGAAAATTCAAACGAGAATAAATGATCCTCAGTTATCAGTGATACATGATGTTTCCACTCAATGGAACAGCACACCGCAGATGATGGCTAGAATGAAAGAACTTATGGAGCCATTTTCCTTGTATGCTGGAGAAAACTCTAAAACCAGGCCACTTACCGCTGAAGACGAGTCCCTTCTGACAAACTGCATCACTGTTTTCTAGTCATTGGAGGATATTACCAAGCATATCAGCAGTACCTCATCATCGATATTTAAGGTAATACCTCTTGTAACCATACTCAAAATGGTGATCGCCACTCACCGATGAAAGCCCTGGCATAAAAAACATGGGAGAAAAACTAATGGTAGAATTATCGAACAGGGTTGATTCAGTAGAACTAGAAAGTAATTACACGTACGCTGTGGCTACATATCAGGACCCAAGATATAAGACGATTTTTTTTTTTTATCCCATTTTGTTAGACTGAAGAATTGCATCACCCGTTTGTGTGAAGAACTTCGGTCGAGCACTCAAGAAGAAATTAAGCCCCCCCCCCAAAAAAAAAATGCATCTTAAGTTTCTCAAGTATTTACAAGCAAAGATTTTACTTTAGCGCTTGATGTAAACATTCATCGAGCAGTGATGATGAAGATAAGCAGCTTCTACAGTAGTCAGGAGACGTCAAAACTCGTCGCCCAGTACCACGAAGAGAAGCGCATTGCTGCGGCTAAAGATCCCTTGATTGGTGGAGAATGCATAGAGAAACGTATGCTATTCTCTCTCAGTTAGTCCGAAAGTTCTTGGCTTGCCCTCCATCAAGTGTTGCCAGCAAACGACTCTTCAATGGTGCCGGTCTAAAATAATTATGATAAAAAGAGGAACTGGCTTTTTGCTGAGAAGCTTTTATATCTTAATTATAACCTTCCAATAATCAAATTCAACTACGAATAGTAAGTCCTTATGTCAACACATTTTTCACCTGTTAATGATATTATTCCAGTGTAAAACAGCTACAAAGTGTGAATATAACCTAGTCAGTTATTGTTTAGTAATACATAAACTTCCGCTTTCAGTGTGTAGGGGTTGGGGAAAAAGGTTGGTGAGATGTATGTAAGAGTTGGGTCCTCGTCCCGCATCCTGTTAACAAAAAAAAAATTGAAAGAAATTTGTTCGTTCAATTTTCTAGGACTGAAACTCATACAGTGAAATAAATTCGTACAAAAAAAAAAAAAAAAAAAAATCACGTTTCTATGTCATCAAACAGAATATTCTTTTTCGCATTCATATTCGCAAATATTGAAAATTCATATTCGCATTTGCATTCACATTCACGAATGTTGAAAACCATACATTCGGACCATCGCTAATCTATCTATCTATCTATCTATATTGTATTATATTTTATATATATATATATATATATATATATATATATATATATATATATATATATATATATATATATACTAGCTTTGACCCGGGCAATAGCTCGGGTCAAAGGTAGGCTCTAAGGTAGGCTCTACACCAGTAATATGCAAGTCATTTCTTGAGGGTAAGTCTTTCTATGTATTTAAACTTTAATGCATGAAAGTAAGGCAATTATGGTTAATTAAAATCAGACAACCATCATCATCATAGCCACCACCATTAACACCACCACCAGCACAGCAACCACCACAACCATCGTCACAACTACAATCACCATCACCACCACCACTACCAACCATTTTCTGCTGAAATAGTAGTTTACTAGAGGACAAGGGAGAAAAAGGGAGCAGATGGAGAGAACACTTTAAGGTACTGCTGAAGATAGAGAATGAAAGTAATGCGAGTATAAGTGGCTGGGGAATGACTGGGAGACAGAGGGATGTGGGGAGAGAGGAAGAAATCAGCAGGATGGAAGTTGTGGAAGCAAAGAAGTAAGTTATAATGGGGAAAGCCCCAGGAACTGATGGAGTGTGTGGTGAAATGCTGAAGCATGGGGGAGAGATAGTAACAGAATGCATGTGGAAGATATGCAGATTGGCCTGGGAGGAATGTAAAGTCCCGAAGGATTGGAAGTCAGGTATAGTTATTCCCCTGTACAAAGGAAAAGGGGAAAAAGAAGTGTGTGATAATCACACGGGAAGTCAGGTATAATTATTCCCCTGTACAAAGGAAAAGGGGAAAAAGAAGTGTGTGATAATCACACGGGCATTTGTCTTCTTAGTGTAATAGGAAAAGTATATGGTAGGATACTTAATGACGGAGTTAAGGAAGTAACAGAGGAATTAGTTGGAGAAGAACAGGGAGCTTTATGGAAGGGAAGAGGTTGTGTAGATTAGATATTCTTTCTTAGATCTTTAGTGGAAAAGTTTATAGAGAGGGGAAAGAAGTTGTATGCGTTCTTCAAGGATTTGGAGAAAGCATATGACAGGGTGGATAGACAAAGACTGTGGAAAGGATTAACAATATATGGAGTAGATGGGAAGTTGTTGAGTGCTGCAAAGAGTATATGTGAGGGTGCTAGGGTTGCAGTGCGTATGGATGGTGAACTGAGTGAATTTTTCTATTTGAAGGTTGGACTGAAACAGGGATGTGTCATGTCTCCATGGTTGTTCAATCTGTATATGGATGGGGTTATAAAAGTGATACAAGGTAGGGCAGTGGATGTTGGAGCGGCCCTAATGAGAGAGGACATTGTTTGGAAACTCCCAGCTTGTTTGCATATGATACTGTGTTAAGTGAAGATGAGGGGGAGCTTCATGACTTGGTGGATGAGTTTGGGAGAGTGTGTAAGAAACTGAATCTAAAGGTGAATGTAGGGGAGAGTAAAGTTATAGTCTTCGAGAGAAGTGAAGTCAGTGAATGTACAGTGAGGATGGATGAGGAGGATTTGGAAAATGCGAGTGCGTTTAAGTACTTGGGTAGTGTGATGAGTAAGGATGGACGTTTGGAGGGTAAAGTGCTTGAAAGGGTACAACAGGGAAGAAAGGTTGCTGGTTCCTTGAAAGCAGTGATAAGAAACAGGGATTTGAGCATGGAAGTGAGAAAGTTACTACATAACAGTATTATGATACCAACTCTAACGTATGGAAGTGAAGCTTGGACCTTGTTTGAGGGACAAAATTCAAGAGTGAGAGCAGTGGAAATGAGCTGATGGGAGCATGTGGAGTCACGTGGAGAGTCGGACTGATAAATGAGGATGTGATGGTGCGTTGTGGTGTGGATAAGGATGTGATAGGAAGCGTTAGTGGTTTGGCCATGTGGAGAGGATAGAGTGAGAGACTGACGAAGAGAGTGTATGTGAGTGAGGTGGAGGGAGGGGGGAGGCCAAGGATGAGATGGAGGGATGGAGTGGAGAGGAATATGAGAGAGGGAGATGTGAGCTGGGAGCAGGGCAGTGACATGGCGGGGGACAGGGCGACATGAGGCGAATTGTTTGTGGCCACCCCTTACGTGATTAAGGCGTCTGGCACGAGATCTATCTATCTATCTGTGTAGGCTGCTTCCCCCAAGGAAAGGGAAGTAGCCGAGACAGGACGACACACTCCCAATTTATTCGTCCACTCAGACACATTCATTCACATCTTAACCCAAAAGGAAGAAGGGATAGATCATCACCGCACCACACGTCACGAGGGTCAACTATGCCGTGTAATCAGTGACATCCGCAGCAGGGTCTGAAAACAGAGCTGGTTTACCCTTGGCAACAGATAGACTGATAAATTCGTATGTTCATAACATCAGTGAAGTAAGGGATATCGGACCTTAGATGTGCCCCCCCCCCCTGCAGCAACATTTCTGTGTGTGTGTGTGTGTGTGTGTGTGTGTGTGTGTGTGTGTGTGTGTGTGTGTGTGTGTGTGTGTGTGTGTGTGGGTGTGTGTGTGTGTGTGTGTGTGTGTGTGTGTGTGTGTGTGTGTGTGTGTGTGTGTGTGTGTGCAGACATGAAACTCCACGAAAATGCCCCGCCGGATTTACCCCATGTTGAAGGAGAAACACTAATACTTAAAAAAAAAAAAAAAAAAAAAAAAAAAAAGTGAATAGCGTTTAACGAGTTTTTGTATGTGACGTTTGGGGGACATCTGGAGGCGTGTGCAAATTTTGGTGGAAAAAGACTGTGGATGGGGCTGGAGCGTCCCCTGTCTCTTTGATGCCACGACAACATATATATATATATATATATATATATATATATATATATATATATATATATATATATATATATATACAGAGACAGACAGACAGAGAGATAAAAAGACAGATAGATAGATATCGATATAAAATACAGATATATAGATAGAAAGACAGGTAGATAGGTAGATAGATGGATACACAGACTAATAGACAAAATAATAGATAGACAGATTAGATATTGATAGAATACTTATTTCCATTGAGCTGTTTAAATAACGAGGCCATACAAAGTCTATCAGATCACCAAGCAACCTGTGAAATTTTCATTCCTAATGCCAAATCAACACTTTTGGACAAAGCATAACAAGTTCCTTTATTTTTTCCCATGTTCAGACCATTTAAAGAAAGATATATGCCATTGTTGCAATATTACTTATAACCTAACCTAGCAAGACATCGAAATTCCAATGAAATATAACACATTCCTTGAATTTTGATGAATGACTGGTAGATACGGGTGAAGTAGGGCTGTACATCACCCGTCATTTTTATATATCCTGCAGCCCATATTTTGCCACAGCTATTGTAACTGTACATATTCGAAACTAAAAAGATAGAAAACTTACCGATTATGCGAACGCAAAAAGCATGTAAAATGGTGTGAATGTAGAAAGTATATTGTAAAAAAATGCGAAAGTAGAAAACATAATGTAAAATGATGCGAAAGTAGATAACTATATAAAATTATGCGAAAGTAGAAAACAATATAAAATGATGCAGCAGCAAAACACTCTCAGGGAAAGTCGAAAATTCGTTTGTTTAGTCAAATGAGACATCCCAGGTCCCCACCTCTTCTTGGCTGGCTGTCGTTCCAACAAGCCGGCTACCGTTCCCTCCCTTACCCTGTCTAGTAGTCATTCATCAAAATTCAGGGAATATGTCGTTTTTCATTGGAATTACGACGTCTTGCTAGGTTAGATTTTGCATAATATTCACAAATGACGTGCAATTACTTTAACATGCCTGAATATGGGAAAAAATGAAGGAATTCTTAAAACTTTGAAAGTGTTGATTTGGCAGAAATGAAGATGTTGCACGTATCTAGGACATCTGACAGACTTTGTAAGGCCTCGTTTTAAATTAATCTATGGAAATAGCTGTATGTAAATTTTATTTGAGCATTCGTATCGTGAAATGATTATTGTAATTGTTATAAAAAAAATTATATACAACACATCGTTACTAATCAGTGCACTTGGACAACCAATCAGCTGCCAGCTATCAAAAGCTTAAGGTTCTTCTCATCTCAGATCAGGTCGAATAGGCTATAGCCAAATGCTCGGCCCTTAGACCAATTATAGGGTGTTGGTGATCCACTTTATGAGTCCTTAACCTTTTTTAACGATTTATTCTGTCTCACATACATTTCCATTGTCATATAAAACATATAAATCTTTTTAATGTATCTTAAAAACAAGTATTAAGGCGTTTATGTCAATAATGAAAAAAGAAATGGTATGAAATACCCTAAGTGAATGTGAATACGGCTCAGTGTAAAACAGTTCACAGTGTTTGTCTACTTGTTTGTCTGTCATGCACGACCACCATCTTTAAGCTTAACTGTTGAATATTTACATAGGTGTAGCCCAGAGGAAGGTCACGAGCATCATACGGAGAGCGCTCCCCCTCCCTTGATCCCTTTGCAGCAAAAATTGCCCTCTTTCATTATGAAAAAAAAAAAAAAAAGAAAGAAAGACCGAATTGTGTTCGGGCAAAGGGAAAGATGAAGGTAACTAACAAGTAACAGTGACGCTACGCCTACTGTTTGGGTTTGGCGAGGGCGGCACAACTCCCAACCCCAGATTCCAATTCTGCAACTAAATATCCACAGCTTCCAAGATCTGTCTATCTATAAATATCTATTGCCAGACACCTTATTCCCGTAAGCGTTGGCCAGAGACAAATCGCCTCTATGTCGCCCTGTTCCCTTCCACTTCGCTGTAGTTCCCTTAGCTCACACCCCCCTCTCTCTTAAACCTTTCCATCCCATCCTTCCACCTCATCCTCGGCCTCCCCCTCTCTCTCCCCGACTCCACCTCACTCACATATCTCCTAGTTAGTTTCTCACTCTCCATCCTCCCCACATGGTCAAACCTTCTCAATGTATTTCCCCTAACCTAACGCTTTCCATCACATCCACACCACAACGCGCCTTCACATCCTCATTAGCCAGTCTGTCTTTCCACATGCTCCCTTCAGATAACTCATTTCCACTGCTCTCATTCTTGACTTGTGTCTTCCAACAAGGCCCAAGCTTCGCTTCCATACGTTAGAGATGGCGCCATGATTCTGTCATGCAACGGCAATTTTACTACCATGCTCACTTCCTTATCTCTTATCACTGCTTTCATACAACCACAACCTTTCTTCTCTGTTGTACCCTTTCAAGCACTTCATCCTCCAAACTTCCATCCTTACTCATCACACTACCCAAGTACTTAAATGCACTGGCATTTTCCATGATAGAGGATTATAATATTCCATGAGGATACTAAAAGGTTCATTTTGATTATTGCTACAACAGGAAAAGAAGCTGGGGGTTCGGGGAGAGGGTAAAGTCCCATTTTGGACCCTTGAGACAGCATCACAGTTTTCAAGATACTGCATAAACCGTGAAGTGCTGTCATTATTTTAATTTGGCGAAAATTTTTGTCCATTTGCAGATTAGTTCCCGTAGCTCAGTGACAGAAAAGTTCGATACTATTAATTAACTTCTTCGTGACTAAGTTCATATTCCAGTACTAATCTCTTATTACAACTCAATCCTGAGTCTGAAAGACTGTAATATTACGCCTAGTTAAAGCGAACAGAGTACAGATACACCTAAGTACAAATTTGGCTAGCTCGAGCCTGTCCAGTAGCAATACTAGTTTGTAATATTTATCCGCTTTGACGCTTATCCCTTCTTTTCCTGAGGCATGTACACGTTACTGTGATTCATCATGGGCTTAAACCTATTGTGCCATCATAATTCACTATAATATTGCTGCAGAAACCCATAAACCTTGGAAAAAAAGCATAAATCAGTGAAAGTGCACTCTAATATTGGTGTAAGTGACGTTAATAGGTGTCCGCATATATTCTTATGCATCGACGCCCCTCACTCGCCAAATTAGATCCTGTCACTCATCTCACTGCACAGTTCACTTCAAAATCAACATGTCTTTCACCCCTTCAGTCCAAGATTTTTTTTTTTCATTTCCGTGTGATTACATTAATTTTCAGAAAGATGCCTCATTAAATATTATCTACAGTTTCTCTTTCATTTTTTTTTTCTTTTCAGGTTTCCGTAATAATTTTGTCTTCTCTACAGCTTTTTTTCTTTTCCATGTCTTTTCTCCATTTTTTCTTCCTTCATTTTGCCTTATCAGTAGTTTTTCTCACCCTTAATCGTTCTTTTTCTCCATCATTCCTCTACCGCTGCCATCTTTCTCCAGTCACAGTTCTCGTTTATTCCCTCTTCATTCTCTTGCTTCTCTCTTCCTGTCCTGTATTTCTCTTGCATGGTTCTCCACTCATTTTTTTTCCTCCCTCTACCCTCCTCAGCCATTGCTCCTCTACTTTCATCCATCTCCCACATTTTCATTCCTTCTCTTGTGTCTGTGTTTGTGTCGCTTAAACCCTTTTACTGCGATGGCATCTTAGTTTAATTTAACAGCTTCATGACATCATTACTGAATGGAGAAAAGATCTTTACTGTTCAAGCGATTATTTAAGGCTACATAATCCTTTCATTTCCAAAAGTTTCAAAAAAAACTTCTAAAATCATAGGCAGATCACAAGTATATATTATGTAAGACGTTCTCAGGTTAAAAGGATCACCCTCTTCTGTACAATGACATTATTCATTTAACTTATTTTTCATTATTTGTTTCATTTTTTGCCATTTCCAGACGATTCTTTTCACCTTAGGAGAGAGGTTTTGAACTATAAGTGTTTCATGTACTTATCAGTAGCTCAGTCACTTCCAGCAAACTGCCCTGAGTTGTGTAAAATCATCTGTGGGCAACAAGAACTAGAGTCCATTTACTGTCTCGCTGACAGCCACTAGTTTCCACCTGCTGTTTCTTACAATGAGTTTGACCCCATTAGGGAGATTCGGAGTTTTCCTGTCTGTCAGCAGTGGCCCACACCAGGACACAACCTGGGCAATTTCGATTACTTGCTCAGGTCTTATTGAAATCTCCAAGAGACAGGGTTAACTTATCTCTCTCACAACGTTACTGATATGGCATTTTCTGACATGCCCTTCCACTGCTCATAAAGGATTTGGATTTTTTTTTTATCAGCAATTACCCACGCCAGGACACATAATCTGGGTCCTTCAGATTCCTCGCGCAGTGTCCGGTTCTCGTGGAATCGTCAAGAGACTCGGAGGCCGGAATAAAAATAATACCAATAAAACAATAGTCTCCATTTATGTAATAGGTGGAGACTAATTATGTAAAAATAGGTGTGACCATACTCACAAAGCTAGTCCCTTCAATCCAAGGACGACATATTCAATCTGTTTTTGTAGCAGCCAGAGAAATTTCGAAGTTATTTTAATTCTTGGTGAGCCTCTTAGTAGGCTACAATTAACCTCTTGAAGTAAATGTGTGCTCTGGTGGGAATACTCGTAATATCGACTGGAGATAGTAAGAATATAGGAAATAAATATGTTACCGTACAGAAAGTTAAAACATCACTAATGCATCGCTGTTGTCCTGGCCTTCTTTTATTCAACTGTATTCAGGACTTATCGGAATATTAACCCTTCAGCCCGACATTGTAACTTTTTAGCTCGTGTTAATGCGTGTGTGTGTTTGTCAGTCTGTGTGTGTGTGTGTGTGTGTGTGTGTGTGTGTGTGTGTGTGTGTGTGTGTGTGTGTGTGTGAGAGAGAGAGAGAGAGAGAGAGAGAGACAGACAGACAGACAGACAGACAGACAGACAGACAGAGACAGAGACAGACAGACAGACAGACAGACAGACACACACACACACACACACACACACACACACACACACACACACACACACACACACACACACACACACACACACACACACACACACACACACAGACTTCCCAGTCTGAACAAAATTGCCAAGAGAGAGGAAGAATAATCGAATAAAAGCCGTCAACGGGATTCAGCAGTGATTATCTTCCCATCTCAGCTGAGGGAAGTTATCAAGGCGTGTTACGAGTTGCATTATTCATGACAGTTTGGGGGATGAACTGTAAGAGGAACCGCTGCAAGGCCCAAAAGTGACCACTCGAAATTTAATGGTGTAGAATGACCAAACAGCCTGTGAGTGTGTGTGTGTGTGTGTGTGTGTGTGTGTGTGTGTGTGTGTGTGTGTGTGTGTGTGTGTGTGTGTGTGTGTGTGTGTGTAAATAAATTGGACAAAAAGACTTACAAGTATTACATCACAATGGGGTGTTTGACAGCAAGTTATTAAAAGCCTATCGTTTGTAAACCAAGGGTTGTCCTGGACCTATCGAAGGCAACTGGCTTCGAAACGTCCAGATTAAAATAGACTCGTTTTTACTGAAAGTAATATTTTTTCCGAACCATAGGTGTGTTTGTGCCTTTATATCGTATGAGGTAATTACTTTAGATGAATCAGATTTATTTACTCTTTCACTTTATCCAACATACTGTACGTTGAATTATAATGAAAGTATTTCAAATGTCCTGCATTCGAGATTATATTCATTCACTACTTCAGGATGCCTGTCTAGCAATTTACTCCAATGCACGTCTATATAATTCCTGTAGTACCCAAGCTAACCCAAACATGGTCTTGTGACGCCCTTCAAAAAAACCTTCGTTTTCATGTGAGTGTAGAGCCATTACCACATGCACATAGCCTGAGATCAGGTCTCTAAGAGTAATCTCAGAGCTGGGAGGCAAGCTTATCCCGACAGGTTGTGGTATCCAGATCTGCTCAATTCAGTGGCCGTGCCTATAATTTCGCACAATCAAGCCGGGAATTTGAGAGTGAGGCTGAGGGGAAGAGAGAAGATGACGTGTTGAATAAGCTGTAAGTGAAAGGTGGTGATGGATGCCAATGGTGATAGTGTGGAAGTGATTATGGGCTGTGATGGTGATGAGGGTTGTAATGTCCCAGATGATGGCACTAAATATAGTGGGAAGTGGCACTGGTGATTTAAGGTGACAATTAACGTTGACGGGGCTGCTCTCAGTGGTGTGATAATGTGTTAAAGACGGGCGGGTCTCTGATGAAATGAGAGTAACAGAAAATAACAAAAAATAGTAACAAATTAGAAAGCATTCAGAAAGCGCATACGTCCGCCAATGTCATTGCCATTAAAATGGATCAGGATCAGGATCCGTGGATATAAGTTCCGGATCCGCCTCGAAATTTAATCAATTCATTTTTGGTCCATGGCCCATCTTTCCACAAAAATTAATTAAAAACCGCTCATAACTTTTTGAGTACTCCCGGATCCGGATCCGTGGACATAGGATCCTGATCAAGGTCCGGATCCCCCCAAAAAATTAATAAATTCTTTTTTGGTTCATGGCCCACAGAATTTCATCAACATTCATTCATAAGTTTTTGAGTAATCCTGCTAACAGACAAACAAACAAACCAACGCCGCGTAAAACATAACGTCCTTGGGGGAGGTAAATATCTGAGTAAATTCTTGATATCAATATTATTGACAGTAATGCAAATAAATGTGATAACGTTGGTGAAAAAACATAAGATGATGAAAACGATAATAAGTGATTGATAGTCCTGACAATGCAGGAGAGTATCATCTGTGTATGGATGGTGATAAATCAAAGGAGGCTGGTACTGACTGGTGATAATGGAAGAAACGGTAATGGGGGAATATTGCTAGACTACATGTTCTGTTCTATGGGAGATGGCAGTGACTGACAAAAATGGGAGTGCGAAAAGATAATGGAGATGGATGATCATGATGATGGGGCCACTGATGGTGACTGTGTGTGTTAATGGTGATGGCAACAAGGAAATATGATATCAGTAAGAGGTGATGAAGATGGTCGTGGGTGATAGCATCTGATAAGTTTTGTAATGGATAACTATAACAGCATATGATGTTAAGCATACTTCATAAATTTATGTTAATTTTGGAATTAGATAGGCCAAGACAAAGTAAAGTTGATAAGGAATTAGTTTTATTCATGTATTTATTGTTTGTTGAAGTGTTTTCCTACCATGCCTCTCATAAGAAGAGAGAGAGAGAGAGAGATAATACGTTTGCATTTTGTCTCAGAATCTGTATCATTTCAAGTTAGATGAGAATACTGAATTATTGCTGAGAGAATACTTTCCAATTACAGGTACTTTATTTTTATCGGCTACTCAGTATATCAGTGTCTGTAAAGGAATCCCAAAGGACAGGATTTGTGATATATCTCTTTGTTCTAGGATGGGTAAATATACTGTAGAATCCACGATTGGCACTAATGTCGTGTGGTCATTTATATATCAGTGACACTGGTGCCTATGTTTACGTTTAGCCTATTCACGAGTACTTATATACGTTGCTCATTATTATAATTATTTTTTGTTCTTAATAATGGTGTAAGATTAAGTGGAGTTCTGACCTATGAATATCTCCGTGCAGGTGAATCCACACGTCCAAGATTACTGGCTATGTGCGTTGACATCACCACCCCAATATTCCAGCTAGTCTAGCATTTTTTCACGCTTTCTCTCTCTCTCTCTCTCTCTCTCTCTCTCTCCTTATTATCACAGTCTATCTGACAGCCTAGTTAACTAACATTTACTGATAACTATCCTTTATTGGGGACGAATATCAGATTTAAAGAATCTGTTCTATATTACATATAAACCACACGACACTGAAGGAACCTTATCACTCATCCACATTCCTTCAGCCACACACTCTCCCAGTAGTCAGATTTTTGTAGCATTATCTCTCCTTGGTAGCTCTATGATCCAGGGCCTCATTTTACATATTCTTCTTGCATCTCCTACAATAGATGATATTATTTACCTCAGAAGAGACTTTTCCAAATGCAGGTCAATGCAGTAAATGGATTAACAGATTACTCCACAGTCTAAAACCATGTAAAATAATCAACAGATATATCTATGTTTCAGCAATGTCTATAAATTTTGGCCCCGTGTGGTTATGAAGTACTTTTGAATACTGCACTCCCTCACCTTGACTCACTCATACACTCTCACTTTCTGTCTCTCGTAGTCTAGCATTCTCTCTCTCTCTCTCTCTCTCTCTCTCTCTCTCTCTCTCTCTCTCTCTCTCTCTCTCTTTCTCCCCTTAGGATCACACACTATCTGATTCTAAAACACAGCTTCACTCATTCCTTCACACACTCACATCATCATACACTCTCATTTTCTAATTTCTTGCCTCACTCACGCTCATACACCTAATTTATAACACTAGGGACTCACTCTCTCACACAGTCTCACAATAACACACACTATTACACTCAACTACTCCTCCAGACTCACATTTTCTAACTGACTCACGTTAACTCTGTTGGATTCTGTGTGTGTGTGTGTGTGTGTGTGTGTGTAGTGAGCTGGGAATTCTATAGGACTGAATGGCGGTCAGGTAAGCTAAGAAATGTTGTTGTGGTATGGGAATATAGATGAAGGCGTCCTGGAATGTGTGTAGAGTTGTCTGGGTACAAAGGAAAGTGTCTGAAGTGCGGGAGGACTGCTTACATGTACCCTTGTATTAAGGAAAGGGTAATATACGTGTATATCTGTTTTTACAGAAAATGAACAGAGGAAAGAAAAAAAAATGACAAAAAACAAGTTCCATTTGCCATAATACATGTGTCCTCTGATCATAAAGTTAGTCTGTAACAGTTGGACTTGAACTGCGCAAGTTAATGTTTGATGAAAGTAATCTGAGGAGTCGGTTTCCAAAGAGAAGTTGTTCTGAGAATAAACGAATCTGATAGGCAGAATATCTGCAGTATGGCAGAATAACATTCAAGTCATGAGCGCTACCAGATACCCTTTCAGCACGGAGGAAGGAGTGGAGAGGTGGCATAATAAATGAAACTTCGTCTGAACATTTGCCATAAGAGTACCTGTAAAATAATACAAGGAAGGTAATATTCCGTCTTACTTGCAGGGGAGGTAGTTCATTTAAAATTGCATGGTTAATTATTCTTATAGCTTGGTTATAAATTTTGTCCAGTTGTTTTAGTGCAACCTTTCCACATCCACTCCATAAGGGGGAGCAATATACGAGCTCAGAGCGCACATGACGCTAGTAAATTATAGTTAATATCTCGTCAGCGAAGACGTTACGGATTCTTTACAATGAACCAGTTATCTTTGAGGCGTGTTTAGCAAGTGATTTAAAATGACAGGTCCAACTGAGGGCATTGTTAAGCGAAACACCGAGAACTTCAATACTTTTTTGAGATATGAATATTGGCTGAACTGAAGGTAATATAGGAATTAGGTAATACCTGTTAGTAAACTGGATAGATTTGTTTTTTATAACATTAAATGAGACAATGATATTTTGTCCTCATTCGGTGATTTTGGTTAAGTCTCGATTTTTGGAGACTGCTGTGTTGAGTTGGAACCCTGTTAATAGGTGTTTAACCCGACGCGTCCCGGAAACGTGAATTCACGTCCTCACATGATGTGCACTCATATCCCGGAGACGTAAATTAATGCGGCAACATTGCAAGGTCCCTAATTTGCACAATTTTCAATTTTCGCGAGTGATTTTTGGCACGTATACACGGGACACCTTCCTCTACAAGATGCCAGCAGGGACAATGCCTTACCCAGCATGACCTCATTCCCCCCCCCTGCATGACCTTTTCTCAGCAATTCACCTGTTATCAGTGACCTGGCCAGTAAAGCCATGTCATGCCACGGCACGAAATTCAGGGCCAGAGTGATTTCCCAATCGATGACAATGTGGAGGACAAACATTAGAGGAAGAAACAGTCAGAAATGATGATCAGGTAATGTGGCAAAAAAAGGTCAGGAATGGTGATGAGTAAGTGAGTGAAACAATGCTTATAATGCCTATATTACCGTTTGAAAACCAATATACTCTCGTACTACATATAAATTCGTACCAAATAAATAAATAAATACCGTTTATGAGTGGTGTAGCATAGTTATCCTCCCATAGAACTCGTTTTCTTTGCAGCCAGCCTGATAGAAAACCCTGTAAGGTAAGAAGGTAC
Source organism: Coenobita brevimanus (assembly GCF_032717465.1). Taxonomy (NCBI): domain Eukaryota; kingdom Metazoa; phylum Arthropoda; class Malacostraca; order Decapoda; family Coenobitidae; genus Coenobita; species Coenobita brevimanus. The sequence goes on along the minus strand of NC_137029.1, from coordinate 17,547,203 downwards.
TCCTACCTTGATCGAGTATTTTAAACCTCAGGTGAGCGATTTCTCTAGGAATTTTTGATGTTTCTCACCAAAAGTGGATGTTTGAGCCAAAAAAAAAAAAAGGTCCAAAAATGTCAGGAGTGGGGCGTACCACTGCCCAGAAAACATCGGGATGGGGCGGGTTAAGTATGAAGGAACTGTGAAGCGCCGAGTCATCTGCATATGTATGACAGACAATACATTATTAACATGAATGAGGAACAGGTCTGGAGCTAGAACTGATCCTTGTGCACGCCGGCATTAACTGAGTGGAAATTGGAATATACACCATCTACCTTTACCCTTACTTTCTGCTGTTAAGATATGAATAAATCAGTACGACAGAAGATGATAGGCCGTAGCAGGGGAGCTTGGATTAATGGGAATCATGCCACACTATCAAAAGCTTTAGAAGTACTGTACAAAGGTCTACTGCATGGGTTTCCCTATGCTAGTCAACTGACAGGCGGATGGTATGAATAAAGACTGAGTATATTAACAGTGGATCTTTAGTGGTGAAAAACTATACTGTCTGTAACTAATTCTCTCCGACAAGGAGAGTATGTTTTCACCCCTGTTCTTTCGTTTGTTAGTTTGTCTCTTCGGAGTATATCCAAAAAATTGAAAGAGAGCTTTGGATCAAATTTGGTGGGTAGACAGCCCATGTCTCAGGAAACAATCGATTAACAATTAGGACCGATGTTTTTTAGTATGTTTGTCTGTTAGCAACATTACTCAAAAACGAAAGGAGAGATTTGGACCATGTTTGGTGGGTAGATAGCCCATGTCCCAGGAAACCATCGCTTCACTCTGGGGACAAATCCGGATCGTATTACAGATTCTGGATCCAGAAAACAGTTTTTGAGGACCTTAATCAGTGATGAGAAAACCTAACCCATTATGAGGAGTGGTTTGGAAATTACGTTGCCCTCGTCGGAGAGATGCGCTCCATTGAGTCCCCCTCTAGTTAAGATGTTGGATCCATGATGTTTAAAATGTGCTTATTAATGACAATCTTAAATAGATTTCACAAAAGTGTGACCTGTAGAGAGCAAACAAAGAAATAAACAGAGTGACAGACAGAATTGACCAACATGCCTGCTGAATCTTTTATTTCCTGAAAGCAATGAAACTGCCATAGACAGAGCACTTGCCGGATGGATTGGATTGGAATTTGGATTTTGAACCCCCCCATCCAGTGCTCCACTGAAATTTTGGGGGTTGAAAATATGGATATTTCTTAATGCAATATTTTTTTCACTCCTCTACTTAGTTAAAACCGGCGTGTAGGCAGTCGATTGGAGAAATTTTTCGCCCATCATTGCGAAGCACTGGATGGGTTTAGGAAGTTAAAAATTGCATGGCCAGGTGTGCCAGACATAGCTCTTCAATTTGTTAAAAAAAAAAAAAAAAAAGACTTAAAACTGGAAAAGAAAAGAAAAATGGTCCCGGGGCTGGCCATTGGCTCCCGATGATTTCTGGACCCATGGCCATTGCGGGGTATCATCCTCTCACTCAGCCCAGGGCCTTTGACCAACTTTGATGAAAAACAAGAGGCTTCCAGGGTTTATGGATATCTACCTTCTGACTTTTTTTCATAACGATTGGCGAAAAAACGTAACCGTTAGAGTGCAGATAACATACAGACACACATGGAACTGACCAACATGCTTGTGGAATCTTTCGAGCCTGGCAATCAACAAATATATGTGAATACATAATCTCCTTCAATTTCGTTGGAAGAGGTAATAATAATAATAATAATAATAATAATTGAAATACCACAGCGGGATGAGCCCGACTTCACCACCACAGGAGGAGAGAGTGAGGGGGTGACACTCACCCTACAAAGAGACAATGGAAGGGCTGACTTACCTGGGCAGATGTCCAGGCAACAACGACACATCTCCCTTGGGACCCAGCGCCCCTCTTCCGCGCAAGCAGACCACCCGGCAGTGTACAGAAAAAGTACACTGCTCTCCAGCAGAGGAAGTGCTTGACAGAATCGGGGTGGGACTTGCAGTGGCAAGTTCCCAGGCACACCCTCAGACGCCAAGTCTTCAATATTGGCTCCATACTTAACCCGAGGCGTCCCATCAATGTATGAGAACATCGCAACGTGTTGTCGCAGCTAGACCCATCGATGTACCAGTAATTTGCGCAATTGCAAGGTTCATAATTTGCACAATTTTCAATTTTCGCACTTGATTTTTGGTACGTATACACGGGACACCTTCCTCTACAAGGTGCCATGCAGGGACATTGCCTTACCCCGCATGACCTCTACCCCCCCGCACGCCATTGTCTCAGCAATTCACCTGTTACCAGTGACCTGGCCAAGACATTCAGGGCCAGAGTGATTCCCCAATCAATGACAATGTGGAGGACAAAGTTTACATAGCATTATAGGAAGAAACAGTCAGAAATGATGATCAGGTAATGTCGCCAAAAAAGGTCAGGTATGTTGATGTGTTAGTGAGTGAAACAATGCTTATATTGCCTATATTACTGTTTGAAAAGCAATATACTTTCGTACTACATATAAATTCGTACCAAATAAACAAATACCGTTTATGAGTGGTGTGGAATAGTTACTCTCCCATAGAACTTGTTCTCTTTGGAGCCAGCCTGATAGAAAATCTAGTAAGGTAAGGAGTACTGCTACCTGTACTGAGTATTTTAAACCTCAGGTGAGCGTTTTCTTTATGAATTTTCAATGTTTCTCACCAAAAGTGGAGGTTTGAGCCAAAAACAAAATTTTCCAATTTGGTCGGGTTTGGGGGAAGTCAGTGGTGGAAAATCGGTCAGGACGGGGCAGGTTAAGTGAGGACTCAGAGGGAGCCTCTAGGTTTGCTGTACCCCTGCCTAGACTGAAGGAGGGCACACTCCATCGGAGCTGCGGCGAAAGCCGAGAGAGTACGTCCGGCCTCTTCCTCCCAACGTTACAAGCACAAGACCTTCCCAGATGGAAGACGGGCATGCTCAGTTGGAGCTGTGGCATTAGCTGAGAGTGTACGTCCGGCCTCTTCCTCCCGACGTTACAGGCACAGGACCTTCCCAGATGGAAGGAGGGCACGCTCCGTCGGAGCTACAGCACTAGCTGAGAGTGTACGTGCGGCCTCTTCCTCCCAAAGTTATAGGCACAGGACCTTCCCAGACGGAAGGAGGGCACACTCAGTCGGAGCTGTGGCATTAGCTGAGAGTGTACGTCCGGCCTCTTCCTCCTGACATCCCTGGGACAGGTAACCCCAACCCGACGAAGGGAGGGCACACTCCGTCGGAGCTGCAGCACTAGCTGAGAGTGTACATCTGACCTCTTCCTCCCGACGTCCCCAGTGCAGGAGGCCCTACCCCTACAACAGGAGTGCCGGAAGTGCCCTCATACCCCTGTTCCACGTAGAAGCACAGGTAGTGCTTGACGGGGCTGCCTGACGAAAGGAGTCAACTCTGACTCGCCTCACTGTCCAGGTGTTAGAGTGAGGTGCCACTTCTTCCAGCTCTCCCCCTGCAGGGCTGGAGCTTCTTCCCCTACAGGTTCCCCTCCTGAGTCCAGACCAGATGAGGCACCCCCGAGGCCCAAAGTCCGATCCCTGCAGCCCGGGTCACCACAGATGCTGATGGGCTCTACCAGGACCAAAGGCCGCAGTTCCCCCCTGTCAGCCTCCCCCTGCAGCAGAGGTTGCAGCCCCCAGAGCCAGTGGGCCTCCCCAGGCACTCGCCGAGACCGAAGAGCCTCCCCTGACGTAAGCGGCCGCAGTTCTTTCCTGACGGCCACCCTGGACTGGGGTATTGGCCACCCTACCTCGGCAGCACCCTACCCCCAGCTAGCACTCGGGCCAGGTCTCCTCCAGGCCCTCCCTCGGACCCCAAAGACGACCAAGGGCTGATGGCGCACTGCCCAACTTCTGGCCCTCTTCGGGCCCAGCCCCAAGATCCCTGCCTCCTGCACGGCCAACGTGGCAAGGAAGCCGCCCCAGATGCCGCCCCATCACTCCCGGACTAGTGGCAACTCCATGGGCCGCACTGTCCTGCACAGCTCCCCGGATGGCCTGCCTTTCACGCCTGGCCGCCACTTGGAGCTCCCTGCATAGGCCCTCTCCCCCAAGGGCTATGGTCTCCTCTCCGTGAGAACCGTGAGTGACAGGTCTCGTGATCATATACCTCCCCAGTGTCGTGGACCTCCCCCACTGAACTACCAGCAAACCATCCCTCTGTGTTCATGTCCCCATATGCAACACGTTCTCCTCCTCCCGACTATAGTCCCCTCCCCCGTTAATGAATCGAGCCCCTGTGAATCACGCGCAGAGTGTATAGCCCCAGCCCCGGATCGAGACCCCTCCCACCCCTCTCGGACAGTGACAGATAAGCCCGCACCATTCACACAACACAGCAAGATCTCAGGGCTATATCCTCCTCCCTACCCCCGACCTGGCTCCACAGAGAGTAACCCTCCTTATCCTCATTAAGCCCCTTTCCCCCCTACACTCCCCCAGTGTGATCTATGGCATATTCTAGACCTGTGTGACACGTGCGTAGAAGCTAAGTTAGCTACGGACTTCCGTATATGTCACGCAGAGATGATGTATTAGTTAGGACCCATCTATGTCACACGAGTAACTTGGCTTAAGAACTGTCCCTGTGGTTATACTGGGTTGTGTTATATGTAAATCTGTCTGTGTTAATATACTACCTATATTGGTGATATATTGCTTGCGATATGATGAGGGAAATAGACTAGATGTGAGACAAAGATGCTGAACTAGATGGACAGTGATTGTGATCAATATCAGTGTAAAGCATTGTGTAACTCGGACTCTGATCATGGAGCGCTGTGTGTGTAATCATTCTTTATCAATATCTATCTATCTATCTATTGCCAGACGCCTCAATCCCGTTTGGGATGGCCACAAACAAATCGCCTCCAAGTCGCCCTGTCCCCCGCCATTTCACTCCCTTGCTCCCAGCTCACACCCCCCTCTCTCATATACCTCTCCACCCCATCCCTCCATCTCATCCTCGGCCTCCCCCTCCCTCTTTCCCCCTCCACCTCACTCACATACACTCTCTTCGTCAGTCTTTCACCCTCCATCCTCTCCACATGGCCAAACCACCTCAGTGTGTTCCTCATAATCCTTCCTATCACATCCACATCAACACCACAACGCTCCTTTATATCCTCATTCGTCAGCCTGTCTCTCCATGTGACTCCACAGGCTCCTCTTAAATAACTCATTTCCACTGCTCTCACTCTTGACTTGTGTCCTTCCAACAACGTCCAAGCTTCACTTTCGTACGTTAGAGTTGGTATCACAATACTGTCATGTAGTAACTTTTTCACTTCCTTGCTCACTTCCCTGTTTCTTATCACTGCTTTCAAGGAACCAGCAACCTTTCTTCCCTGCTGTACCCTTTCAAGCACTTCACCCTCCAAACCTTCATCCTTACTCATCACACTACCCAAGTACTTAAACGTACTCACATTTTCCAATTCCTCACCATCCAACCTCGCTGTACATTCACTGACTTCACCTCTCTCAAAGACCATCACTTTACTCTTCCCTACATTCACCTTTAGATTCCGTTTCTTACACACTCTCCCAAACTCATCCACCAAGCCTTGCAGCTCTCCTTCGTCTTCACTCAACAACACAGTATCATCTGCAAACAACAGTACAGGGAGTTTCCAAACACTATCCTCTCTCACCAGGGCCACTCCAACATCCACTACCCTACCTTGTACCTCTTTTATTACCCCATCCATGTACAGATTGAACAACCATGGAGACATGACACATCCCTGTTTCAACCCAACCTTCAAAGAGAAAAATTCACTTAGTTCACCATCCACACGCACTGCAGCCTTTGCACCATCGTACATACTCTTCACAGCATTCAACAACTTTCCATCTACTCCACATATTCTTAACACTTTCCACAGTCCTTGTCTATCCACCCTGTCATATGCTTTCTCCAAATCCATGAATGCCGCATACAACTTCTTTCCCTTCTCTAGAAACTTTTCCACTAAAGATCTGAGAATGAATATCTGATCTACACAACCTCTTCCCTTCCTAAAGCCTCCCTGTTCTTCTCCAACTAATTTCTCTGTTCTTTCTCTAACTCTGTCAATAAGTATCCTACCATACACATTTCCTATTATACTAAGAAGACAAATGCCCCTATGGTTACCACACACTTCTTTTCCCCTTTTCCTTTGTACAAGGGAATAATTATACCTGACTTCCAATCCTCCGGGACTCTACCTTCCTCCCAGGCCAATCTGCACATCTTCCACATCCATTCTACTACTATCTCTCCCCCATGCTTCAGCATTTCACCACACACTCCATCAATTCCTGGGGCTTTGCCTGATTTAACTTTCTTCATTGCTTCCACAACTTCTATCCTACTGATTTCTTCCTGTCTTTTCACCTCCCTCCTTCTCCCAGCCATTCCCCAGCCACTTATACTCGCATTACTTCCATCCTCTACGTTCAACAATACCTTAAAGTGTTCTCTCCATCTGCTCACTTTTTCTCCCTTCTCCACTAGTAATCTACCATTTTTATCTTTCACTCCCCTGCTAACTTCACTTCCACCCTGTCTTACTCTTTTCACCTCTCTCCAGAACATTTTCTTACAGTCCCTCCACTTTACACTCAAATTTCTTCCAAATTCCTCATCCACTCTCTTCTTACTCTCTCTTACTAATCTTTTCACCTCTCTCTTCCTTTCTACATATAACTCTCTCTTCCGCCTCTCAACCTCTTCCACGCCCCTATTTCTCATCCATTCATTGTATGCTTTCTTCTTTTGTGCCACAGCCTGTCTCGCCTCTTCAGTCCACCACGCTGTTCCTTGCACCCCCCTCCGTCTTCTCTTCCTTCCACACACCACATCACATGCTGCACATATTTCTCCTGTAAATATTCTACACACACCTTCCACGTCTCCCATCTGCTCCAATTCATATTTGCCCAATCGTTCCTCCACTTCTCTCTTATACTCTGCCTTTTTCTCATCCTCCTGTAACCTTTCCACTCTCCTTGCAACTACTCCTTCCTCTCGTCTTTCCCTTCTTCTATTCCTCCAACTTTCTTGTACTTTAATTCTGGCCATCACCAAGTAGTGGTCAGAAAGTCCACTCCCCCAACCTCTATACACTCTTGCATCCATTACACATCTTCGCATCCTTTCATCTACACACACATAATCAATCATTGCCTTCCTTTCATTCAGTTCACCACCCACCCTTCTCATCACTCGCCATGTATACCTGTGAATCATTTTATGCCTGAAGAGGGTATTGGCTATCACCAACCCCATCCCAGCACAAATGTCCACTAACGCACTCCCATTCTCATCTATCTCAGCAGGCACACCCCACTCACCAACTATTCCATCCACCTTCACATTTATCAATATACTAGTGTATTTGTCTACCCGTGGTGTTTGTGTTTTCCCTTCCTTGCTAGTGCTGACCTGGTCAGGAATTATGGACCCAGAGTTGCACCGTAACTGGACCCGAGAAATCGGGACACAGAATACGCTGCATAACACTGGTGGCTAGCGGTGGTTCTTGACCTGGCAGTAGAACGGCAAGGAACGGAAATTCCACAACCATGGCCAAATCACACATCCAACTCCCGGAGTTCGATGCCGAACTCTACAATATACACACATATATGTCTATGATCAAAGCCATTCTAGACATAAGCTTTGAGAATGATCGCAAAAAGATAGCAGTCACACCCCCACCTTGGAAAGATTGTCTCGAGCATTGCCACAAAAATAGTCCCGGAGCAGAAATAGGACCAATTTCAAGAAATTGTGACCCAAGCCGTCATGCCCTTGCTAGGGAAAGTCGTCGCCTTCTCCCAGTTAGACACACTAACATACGACGGGAACTTGGACGACACCTTCTTTCAAATGCGATGCCTCGTCGCCGGAGGCAGACTCACAAACCCGGGACCAACATATGCTTAATACCCTCCTAAGAATACTCCTCAGTGTGGTCATGGAACATTTCACCATTTACGACCCGACTGGGGATATTGACAAAGATATGCAGTTGGTGAGGTGCCTACTCACCACCAGCTCCACACCCCAACAGATAGGGGCAGTAAGCAGAATCCCCACCCGCAAGCCGCCCCCCAACAAGCCCCAAACACCCACCCCACACCTGCTGCCCCAGGAACCGCCAGCCCTTCCCCGAGCCACGCCCACCAGGAAGCAACCTACTCCCAGGGAAATGTCCAATCTCATCTCCATCAACCCCTGGGAGCTCATGGCATGCAGTCACCGCTGTCCCATACACGATATCAGAGAGCAACTAAAGGCTGCCTGGTGAAGAGCTGCTAACCAAGGGCGCCGCAAAGTGTCGGCCATCGAGGATGGCCCACCCAACAAACCCTCCCCACCCATAGAGGCCCCCGATGCCGACAAGGCGGACATAGGTGGCGAAGGGGAAACCACCTCACCTCAACTGGATTTTTAGGACCGCCCCCGCACCTCCCCACGGTGCCAGGGGCCACATCACAAGTACGCCCCCCGGTCTACGATAAGGCCAAGTTAAACGGGGTGAAAGCTCGGCTGCTGGTTGACACGGGAGCAGCCAGATCGTGCCTATACCATCACTTCTACTCCCGTCATGACAGAGCCTTCGGCCCTCTGCTCCCTACCTTGGCCTACCTCATAGACGGGGTGGATGGCCCCCTGCCCATCCGTGGGGAAACCCGGGCTCTTCGTGTCCAAACTCACCAAAAAGCAACCACCCAACACCAGTTTGTTATATTTGACACCTCCTGCCGTGCCTACGATGGGTATCTGGGGATAGATGTGTTGCAGAAACTCCGTGCTAAAATCGACTATCACGGAAGGTGGTTGCATTTCCATAAGGCACCAGATCCCCCCCCATCAAGTTGTGTGCACGTGCCACACCATAGACCCCCCTCCTTTTCCCCCCTCCCCCCTTCCACCCCCCCACCCCTTAGTTCTGCCCCTGCACCCACTACCCCGCCACCATCCACCTTCCCAGCTACATAATCCTCCACCATAACCATTCCTCCCCACCAAGAGACATGGATCCCTTTATACTGACCCGCCGGCACCCACGTGGTCTTTTCCCAAGCTGCCCCAGCAGGCGCCATCGCCTCCTGCCTCCTCTCCCCCACCTTTCTTCCCCCGCATCTCGCTGCGGTCCGCACAGTTAAGCTCTCCTCCTCGCCCCTCACCCTCCCCAAGGATCTAGTCATTGGCAAGATGGAGGAGGCAGAGCCTTGCACTGCCCCCTCCCCTCATCCCCTAACTCCCTGGCCCTCCCCCCACTCCCCGACCACCTCTCCCCTCAACAAACCACCGACCAGCGACTCCTCCTCCTGGACTTTCAGGACATCTCGGCGGGATCCACCGACATCGGGCACACCACCATCCTCTCCCACGAGATACACACAACGGGCCCCCCCATCCGGCAACCTGCTTGCTGGAAAAAACCCACGCAACGGGCCGAGGAAGACCGGCAGGTCCAGAACATGTTAGATGCTGGCGTAATATCTCCATTCACCAGCCCGTGGTGCTCTCCTGTCGTCCTGGTCAAAAAAAAGATGGGACACTGAGATTCTGTGTGTACTACCGTTGCCTAAATGATGTCACTATCAAGGACGCCACTCCCTTACTAAGGATCGACGACTCCCTGGATTCCCTTTACGGGGCCTCTTGGTTCTCCATCCTAGACTTACAATCGGGATACTGGCAGGTTCCTGTACACTCAGAGGACTGACAAAAGACCTCCTTCTCTACCTGCAACTGGAAGCACTATGAATTCAACGTGCTCCCCTTCGGCCTCTGCAACGCCCCAGCAACATTCTCCCGCCTCATGGAGTCTGGCCTCAGCGGCCTCATCTGGGAAATCTGCCTTGCCTACCTTGACAACGTCATTATATTCAGCAGGACCTGGCCCAACCACCTTCACCACCTCCACCAGGTTTTTTCCCGAATAATTCATGCTGGGCTTAAGCTCTGGCCATCCAAATGTGTTTTAACTCAGTGATCCATCTCCTTCCTAGGACACGTCATATCAAAGGAAGGCATTGCACCAGACCCAGAGAAACTTAGAGCCATAGCCGACCTCCCCCTGCCGTGAGACGTGCATGATACGCGCACCTTCATAGGCCTTGCCTCCTATTACCGGCGTTTCATAAAAGGCTTCACTACCATCACTAAACCGCTACATAATCTCACCAAGAAGGGGGAGCCATTCACCTGAACTGAGGAACACCTATGAGCCTTCCGGACCCTCAAAGACAAGCTTATCACATCCCCAATTGTGGCATTCCCTGATTACACCATCCCATTCTGCCTCTACACTGACGTCTCGCTGGTATTGGCACAGGTACCAGACAGCAGGGAGCACATCATCATCTGCGCCAGCCGCACTCTCAATCAGGCTGAACAAAACTAAGCAGCCACAAAACGAGAGTGCCTTGGTATCATCTGGGCACTTGATTACTTTCGCACATACCTGGCGGGCACCCACGAAACCATCATCACCGATCACCAGTCACTACAATGGCTCCGCCAATCTGACACCAAAAATGCACAGATGATCCGCTGGAGGGAGACCTTGGAAGAATTCGACTTTGATATTGCGTACCAACCGGGGAAACTCCACACGAATGCAGATGCCCTCTCTAGACTCCTCGTGAGTCCCATCCAATCCGCTCCCCCCCTACTGCAATGGTGGCAAGCCAAAGTCCTCCCGAACTGGATGGCAGCCCATCTGTTCTCTAAACTATAAAGATCCGGCGACTTCTTGTACATGCAGTCCGGCCACATAGCCCTCAACCCCGAGGCCGCAAGAGACACCCTCACCCATCTCCACTCTGACAATGGTATACACCTCGGCACCAAAAAAATGCTCCAGTCATTTAACGGCATCTTTTGGGCCCCACAAACCCCTAAATTAGTGCAGCAAGTAATCCAAGCCTGCCGAGCGTGCGCCCTCAGGAAGGACACAACCCATACACCAGGTCCCTCTGGTCGCCTAGTGGCCAGCAAACCGTGGCAACTGTTATCAACCGATGTGATCGGCCCCTTCCCCCTAAGTCAGGCTACCGCTACTTCATTACATTTGTATACACCTACTCTAAATTCCTAAATGCCTGTCTGGTGAAAGAACATCACGCCCTTGCTGTTGCAGACGCAATGATCCGACACGTATTTCCATACTTCGGGATTCCCCAAGCCCTCCACTCCGATAATGCATCCAAGTTTACAGGTAAAGTCTAGAAAGAACTATCCACCATCTTTGGGTACAACATCTCACACTCATCCCCCTACTGGCCACAAGGAAGCGGCATTTGTGAGCGCAGCCATCACACTCTACTCAGCCAGGTGCACACCCGCATTCAAGCCACCCAAGATGATGATTGGCCGGCCCACGTTAAAATTATACAATGAGGCATGAATACCTGCCCGCGTGAAGACAGCATCACGCCACATGAGAGGCTATTCGGTGAACTGCCCCTACCCCTCCCCCTCTGCCGCCACCTCCAACCCCCCCACCAACGCCACCTCCTCCGACCTCCTGATCCACCTCAAGCAGAAACTCAAGCACCTACAAGCCACGCAGGACCTAGCTCCAGACGCCACACTGGCTAATTCCTACCAGCCTGGTGACCTCATCATGGTTGCCACCCTGCCTACCCCCCACAAACTCGTGCGGCGCTATACGGGCTCTTACGAGATAGTCAATGTCCCCAACCCCTACCAAGTCACCGTCAACTACCGCAACACCACCCGCACCTATAGAAACCGACAAGTGCGACGATTCCCGCTGCCAAGCACACCACCACCTCTGAACCGGAACTCACCCAACCTGCCCACTTCTGCCCTTCCAACTCAGGAAAATATCTGCGCCTGCTACCTGTCCCCTTCCTTCTCCTCAAACAGCACCCCACCGCCTCCACCACCCCCACACCCACCACGAGCCCCTCCTCACTCTCACCCACACACCCAACATCCTCACCCTCCCCACCGTCCACCACTACCCCTCCCCATCTCTCGGAATCATCTTCCGTCACACTCAGCCCACCCCACCAGCCCCCAAGTCCTACACCTGCACCCGTCACCACCACCCCAACCCCCACCTCATCACACTCCACCCCACAGTCAACTTCACCCTCGACACCACCCTCGCCCCCCACACTTCGAGTACACCCGCCTCTCCACCCCCCCCCACCCAAACCTGTTCTGACAACCACCCGCACCTGGTCTGGCTGCCTATCACACCCACCCGCCTGCTACAACCACACACCCTCCCTGCCCTCCACCCCCGCCCCGACCATCGAGCCCCTTCTTCCCAAATCCTGCCATCCCCTACAAAACATCCTAATTGCCTGCCCCACTAAGCCGATTACCTCGAAATGTCCCCATAAATACGCCAACACGCTTGCCCTCTCCAGTCTTCAGCCAGACTTCTTCCCAAGCACCCCATCCATGCTGCCCAAAATGAAAATCACTCGTGTCCTCTGGACCCCACCCCAAGGGAGCAAGAGCTGCATCCACAGCACTAACCAACTCCTCCGCCTCCTACGACAAACACGAACACCGTCAGCTCTCACTGCCAACTACTCCCCACATCTCCAGCCAAACCAGCAAACTATCAATTGGACAAATTTCCTCCACCACCTCACGCCCACTCACCACACCACCACCTCTGAAACGTTCCAACTCCAGTCACAGGGACGTGACTTTTTAATTCATGACAGTGGTGAAATACCAGCGCGGCGGGATGAGCGCGACACCACAACCCCATGAGGAGTGAGGGGGTGACATCCACCCCACAAGGAGACAACGAAGGGGCTCACTTACCTGGATGGATGTCCAGGCAACAATGACGCATCTCCCTCGTGACCCGGCGCCCCTCTTCCATGCAGCCAGACAACCCAGCAGTGTACGGAAAAAGTATACTACTCTCCAGCAGACGAAGTGCTCGACAGAGTAAGAGCGGGACTTGCAGTGGCAAGTTCCCAGGCACACCCTCGGATGCGGAGTCTTCTGGATTGGCTCCATATTTAAGTGAGGACTCAGGATGAGCCTCTAGGGTTGCTGCTCCCCTGCCTAGACTGAAGGAGGGCACACTCTGTTGGAGCTGCGGCAAAAGCCAAGAGAGTACGTCTGGCCTCTTCCTCCCGATGTTACAGGCACAGGACCTTCCCAGACAGAAGGAGGGTATGCTCTGTCGGAGCTGTGGCATTAGCTGAGAGCGTACATCCGGCCTTTTCTTCTTGACATCCCCGGGACAGGTAAGCCCAACCCAACAAAAGGAGGGCACGCTCCATCGGAGCTGCGGCACTAGCCGAGAGTGTACATCCGACCTCTTCCTCCCGACGTCCTCAGGGCAGGAAGCCCTAGCCCTATGACAGGAGTGCCGGGAGTGCCCTCGTACCCCTGTTCCACATAGGAGCACAGGTAGTGCCCGACGGTGCTGCCTGATGGAAGGAGTCACCTCTGACTTGCCTCACTGCCCTTGTGTTAGGGTGAGGTGCCACTCCTTCCAGCTCTCCCCTTGCAGGGCTGGAGCTTCTTCCCCTATAAGTTCCCCTCCTGAGTCCAAACCAGACCAGACGCCCCCGAGACCCAAAGTCTGGTCCCTGCAGCCCGGGTAACCACAGACATTGACAGGCTCTGCCAGGACCAAGGGCCGCAGTTCCCCCCTGTTGGCCTCCCCCTGCAGCAAAGGCCACAGCTTCCAAAGCCAGCGGGCCTCCCCAGGCGCTCGTTGAGACCGAAGGGCCTCCCTTGATGCAGGCGGCCGCAGTTCTTTCCTGACAGCCACCCCAGACCAAGGTATAGCCGCCATACCTCGGCAGCACCCTCCCCCCAGTTGGCACTCAGGCCGGGTCTCCTCCAGGCCCTCCCTCAGACCCCGAAGATGACCAAGGGCCGATGGCGTGCTGCCCGACTTCTGGCCCTCTTTGGGCCCAGCCCCAAGAGCCCTGCCTCCTGCACGGCCGACGCAGTAAGGAAGTTGCCCCAGATGCCGCCCCATCACTCCCAGACTAGTGGCAACTCCACGGGCCCCACTGTCCTGTACAGCTCCCTGGACGGCCCGCCTTTCACGCCCGGCCACCACTTGGAGCTCCCTGCATAGGCCCTCTCCCCCAAGGTCTGTGGTCCCCTCTCTGTCAGAACCGTGAGTGACAGGTCTCGTGATCATATACCTCCCCTGTGTCGTGTACCCCCGCCCCCTCCAGCGAACTACCAGCAAACCTTCCCCCTGTGTTCCTGTCCCCATGCGCGGCACATTCTCACCCCCACCCGACAATAGTGCCCCCCCCCCGTTAATGAATTGAGCCCCTGTGAATCACGTGGAGTGTATAGTCCCAGCCCCGGATCGAGACCCCCCCCACCCCTCTCGGACAGTGACAGACAAGCCCGCACCATTCACACAACACAGCAAGATCTCAGGGCTATATCCTCCCCCCCCCGTTTCTCCTCCGTACCCCCGACCTGGCTCCTCAGACAGTAACCCTCCTTATCCTCATTAAGCCCCTCTCCCCCCTATGCCCCCTAAAGTGATCTATGGTATATTCTCGGCCTGTGTGACACGTGTGTAGAAGCTGAGTTAGCTAGGGACTTCCATATATGTCACGCAGAGATGATGTGTTAGCTAGGACCCATCTATGTCACGCAAGTAACTGGGCTTAAGAACTGTCCCTGTGGTTATACTGGGTTGTGTTATATGTAAATCTGTCTATGTTAATATATTACCTATATTGGTGATATATGGCTTGTGATATGATGAGGGAAATAGACTAGATGTGAGACAAAGATGCTGAACTAGATGGACAGTGATTGAGATCAATATCAGTGTAAAGCATTGTGTAACTTGGACTCCGATCATAGAACGCTATGTGTGTAATGGTTCTTTTTTAATATACTAGTGTATTTGTCTACCCGTGGTGTTTGTGTTTTCCCTTCCTTGCTAGTGCTGACCCGGTCAGGAATTAAGGACCCAGAGTTGCACAGTAACTGGACCTTAGAAGTCTGGACACAGAATACGCTGCATAATAATAATAATAATAATAATAATAATAATAATAATAATAATAATAACTAGAATGGCACTCAGCAGAGTGCATATCTCCGCCAATGCCCAATATGCAGTTCCTTTTAATTCAATCAAGTCTAAGCCAATATCCGGATCCAAAATTTAAAGAAGTGTATTCTGGGCCAAGGCCCATTCTTCTGCCAAGTTTCGTGGAAATCCGTACAAACCAACCAATCAACCAACAAACAAACGGACAGGGATGAAAACATAACCTCCTTGGCAGATGTAATAATAATAGAAGTAATTAGAAAACAATCAGAGAATACATATTTCCACCAGTGCCATTGTCATTAGAATAGATCTGGATCTGGATCCGTGGATTTAGGATCGCCCCCAAATTTGTTAATTTCTTCCTTGGCCCGTTGCCCATCCTTCCACAAAATTTCATCTAAATCCGTTTGTAATTTTTTGAGTAATGCTGCTAACAAACAGACAAACAAATGACAAACAAACAGAAAAACAAACAAGCAAACACTGGCAGAAATAACTTCCTTGGCTGAGGTAATGATTAATGTAACAACTATTGCAGTACGAATATCAAGATGAAGCTCTCACAGAGTGCACCACACACGCCTAACAATTGGCTCAAGGGCAAAAATGTGATCCCGTCTGTGACCTTCATCTTCGACGAGTTGATCTCTGATTCAAATACGTCATCCTTCTCTAACCATTGACCCACCTATCACGTTCAGTCCGAATATTTCATATTTGTTATTGCCCGCCTTAAAAGGCGAAGCGATAATGTATTTGCCTGCCTCTTGGTGTGTGTGTGTGTGTGTGTGTGTGTGTGTGTGTGTGTGTGTGTGTGTGTGTGTGTGTGTGTATACATCTGTTCCCATTATATCTCATGAACAGCTTCAGCTATCAACATGAAACCTTAAGGGTATCAAGATATCGTCAAAATATTGGCCAAGTTCAAGAATTGGCACTTGGGGTCAAGTCAAGGTCACAGAAATGGTTGCCAAAGGTCAAGTAGTTTTTATTGCACTCCTTTAGCACCATTATTTCTCATGAACGACTTGAGTTATCAACATGAAGCCTTCAGGGTCTCAAGATATGGCCACAATCTTGGACTTAGCCAACAGCAAAATCTGGCGGGCGAATAATATTCGGTTCCGAATGCTTTTCTTTCATTTAAGTTGAGGTTGCCCTGTGACCTTGACCTTTGACCTATTGGTTTCAGAATGGCTTTTTCCTTGGCTGACCTTAAATCCTTTCACCAAGTTTAGTCGTAATTAAGTTACAGTCTGTTTGGGTAAAAGTGTCTAAGCTCTGACATTTGCCTGTGACTTCCACCTTTAATTAATTGCTCTCAAAACTGATTTATTTCATTCTTTCCTTACCCTGAACGCTTGCATGAACTTTAGTATTGCTCGAATATGAAGTGTTTGAGTTTACCCTGCCACTGATCTGTGAACTATTTTCTGCCGGTGTCTGACAAGATTATATCCTTGGAGAGAAAACCAGGGTAACCGTTTTTGCGATTTGTGATTCACGTCATTTTAATATGTATGAAGAAAAAAAATTACACATAGAGAAAATCAACTTTTCGTTTTCTTTGGTGGGGGCCTCAGCGATTTGTTTTACCTACGTGGGGAATGCTTCTCGGTACAGAAAAGCTCGAAAACCATCGCTTTATGTCTTTACAGGCTTGAAATCTCCGTGCCTGGGGGTTCAAAGGTTCAAAAGGATTTTGTTTGTTAAGAAGTGTTGTTACAGAGAGAGAGAGAGAGAGAGAGAGAGAGAGAGAGAGAGAGAGAGAGAGAGAGGAAATTTAAAAGAGAATGCAGAAAAGAGGAAAGTTGATGGTTAGAAGAACAGAGACCAACTATCGGTTGAGAATGAATGGTACTGAAATGGAAAACGTGCTATAGCTCAAGTACTTTGGCAGTGATGTTGTCTTTAATGACAGTATTGAGGAGGAACTGAATAGAAATGTAAAAAAAAAAATATGGCAGGAGCATTAAGAGCAGTGACGAAAAGTAAGAAAGAAATCGTAGGAATCAAGAAAGTATAGCACAGACAATGACTGAGGTGAAACAAGTTACCTTAGAAGTACGTACCTGTGTAGTCACATAGAAGGATAGATAGACAGCAGAAAGGATTCATGAAGATTATGGTGTGCAGGCTGATGTTGTCTGAAAAATAACAAGTACATTTTGTTCACCACATATTTATATCTCGCGGCCAAAACTTTCAGCTAACATGGCCACCAACCAGCATAATTGTCAACCCAGCTGAACTGGCATAACCATCAGAAAAGCAAGTAAGAATGGCTATAGTCTCACCAATCTTAAACCCAGGTTTGGGTGGAGTCTGGCGCTGGGTGCAGCCATGCCATACTTCCTAAACGAGCGATGAGTAGATTCTGTTATATATGTAATAGGCATCACAGATAGGTACACACATACTAATACAATATAAACGTAAATATTCTAGCATATAAAAGGAAGGTAAACGTGTAATGCATATGGCTCTTGTACATCAATAAAGAAACGTGGCATACATATTTTACAGTGGTGCTGAAAAATATGTAGTTACTTTTACCGACTTTCACGGTAGTTCTAAGTTGGGTAAGTAATGTAACAATTACGTTTATAATATAATTTGAAGGAATCAGTAGAACATACGCTATTTTCTTAATAGAAATAAATAAGTTAAAACACTCACGAGCGGCAACACCAGGCCCATACTGGGAGTTAATCCATTGGAGGGAGATTTAAGCTTCTGTCAGGTGCT
>NC_137029.1:17414334-17526834 GCF_032717465.1 Coenobita brevimanus | reverse complement strand
GACTTCGGTCGGGATATGCCGGTCCTGCAGTGGATACTCAAACGGCTGATGATGAAGATGATGATGATATATATATATACGAGGTGGTACCCTAAAGTTCCAGTAATCTGAACAGAGGGAGCCAACAGTTTCCAGTTTTGCCTTTTGCCACTAGGAGGAGTCAGCAGCATCTCTTGTGCATCAGTGTGGCCCTGGCCGTATCTGTGAGTGGACGTGTTGTTGAGCTACGCTTACTATTGTAGCTTTGTGTGTAGGTGGTTTGGCGGTTTTGCAATGGCAGACCAATGGTACAGCAATGTCAAGTCAGTGTTAATCGTTTTCTTCGATATCCACGGGATTGTTCACAAGGAATTCGTCCCACCCGGTCAATCTGTCAGCGGAAAGTTTTACTGTGAAGTTTTGCAGCATCTGAGGGAGAACATCCGCTGCAAATGTCCAGAACAGTGGAAGAAGAAGGACTGGGTCCTGCATCATGACAACTTCCCCCACCACACATCAGCTGTTGTCCGGCAGTTCCTGGCTCCACTAACAAGGTAGTCATTCCCCACCCACCCTGTTCGTCTGACCTTGCCCCCTGCGACTTTTTCCGGTTTCTCAAGCTGAAATTACGACTGAGAGGGCGTCGATTTGACTCGATTAGGAGATCCAGACAGAATCGCAGGAGGTGCTGAAGACCATTAAGCCTGAAGCCTTCCAGGGATGCATGGACTCGTAGAAGAAACGCTGGGACGAAGGTGATAGTGAGAACTAGGAGATAAGGTAACTTATTTTCCTACAGTATTCAAATTACTGGAAGTTTTGGGTACCACCTCTCTCTCTCTCTCTCTCTCTCTCTCTCTCTTTCTCTTTCTCTAATTTATGAGAGCAACTTAAGTCTTGTAGCCAGGAAAGCCATCCAACAATCGCATATCATACTGACCAACTACTTCTCTGCACACCATCCAGAATCGTGCAAAGGTTAGCTTGAAAGGATATGACCCCCACATTCCTCTCTCTGATTGCTAGCGTCGATTCCGACCTAAATTCCCACATCTCCAAATTAACTCAACGTATGCTTGATGGCTTCAGTAAGAGACTAGCATCAGTAAGAACCATCTTAGAAGCTGTAGTCACAGACCAAACTTTTGACACAGTAAATTTTATCAAAATCCTGGACACAAAATGAAAGAAAAAAAAAGTGGCTCGCCAACCTACTCTCAGGTAGATAAGCCAGCGTACTCTACGAAAGCCAAAGTTCAAAATTCAGAATACCATCGAAGTGTGTTCCACCGGGTTCAGTCCCTTTATCCTCGTTATTGAACCTTTCCCTACACGACCTGCCAATCCCACCCCCTTCAGTAACAATACTGTCTATGCTTGGCAATAGCTTCCCAGCACTCCAAAGTCCGATAAGCAGCAACCCAGCTCCAACCGTACACACAAGAAAACACTTGAAGACAAAACATATTGACTACTACACCAAGCAAATCAGCTATCACTCTCTTCACTCCAGACAGACATGAATCTCGAACTCATCCATATGTTTCCCTCTTTACCCAACCACTCCACTGGAAAGACAACTCGAAATTCAAGGACTTGGTCTGGACATGCGCATGACCTTCTTTCAGCACACAAATAACATCATTGTATAGTAGGTATCTAGTAATCTCGATGCCGTGAAGACATTCACAGGCTCTGCTTTTGGACAATGGAAAGAATCCATGAAAACCGTTTACAAACAGTTCGTTACAATAGCCATAAACTCTGGTTACCTAAACTGGGTCCCAATCATAACCAGCACAAACATAGGAAGCTTTGTAAACACCAAAAAGAATTTTCGAATAATGACGGGTGCACCAAAGCCACATATATATAGATCACTTACATCAACAAGCAAAAACACTTTCAAACATGGATCATGTCAGTATGAGATGTATACAGTTCTTTGCTTCAGGTCACGGTCCATCCCAACATTACAGTTCACAAACACATACTATACAAAACGCATAGCCATCACTGCCATCCAAAATCTTCAGGCAGAAAACATCCTTCAAAAACCAACACCGGACGTACACACCTCAGAAAATACCATTTCCTGAGAGACATGAGTACACCTAACCATACTGTGTTGCTGACACCATCCTTCCCATGCTCCAGCACCAACACAAAATAACTCAGCAGTTTTGTCCACTCTGCAGTGCATGTCCCCACACAGCAACACACATACTCACCACAAGCACCACACTTGTACAACACAGATAAGACTTCAACATAATCTCAAGAAAAGAGCTCTGGGAGCGACCAGTTGATGCTGCCGATTTCCTGCGGTACACTGGGTTCACGCTGAACTAAGACTGTGATTGTAACAACAGCATGCTGTTAAGTAATTCTGAAATATTAACCCCTTCGTGGTCAGCGCCACGTACGTATACTATTTCGGCAAACACTAGACGGTTTTATTCAAATCCGAGGGCTTCTAAGGGGCCTAGGAGTGTTAATACTGGTATCATTAAGGGTCCTACTATAAAAAAAACACACAAAAATTAAGAGTTCAGGATATAGTACGGTGTCATTCAGTCGTCAAACGTTCCTGCGCATCAGCCATTCTTACCATAAAAAGTCTGGACCGTCAGTCATTGTGAAATTCAGTTCAGGCGTTTGAATGCCACGACAGTCGCTAGATTGGACGAGAATACGCTGCATGAGCGCTAACAGAGTGTGAATTTTTAACGTTTCTTCTGTTTAATAAACCAGGCACAACATTAACCCATTCTAAACTGCTATTTTTACGTAAGAAATGCGTATATATACGCTGAAATTGGTAAAAATTGAAGGTAAACGAATGAAGAGGATGCATTTTCGAGAAAGATACAGCACAGTGTATAGTGTACAGGCTAAGCATGAATTATGATTTAGCTTCCTGATGCCAGTAGACTTACATGGTATGTTTCCTGCCATCCCACTAGTTGGAAACTACGCAGCAGTTCATCTTGATTATGTGCACCTCTTCTCATGTACAGTAGTAGTACATCCTATGTTCGTTTCGTTTCGTTTATAAAGGCTCCGAGATGCTTGCATGCGTCGGCCTTGATCACCTAATGGCGGCTCTTCAAGCTGCTCGATCTCTGGTAGCTTCCCTATTCAGTCTCCTATCCCTGAAGTACCGATAGCACTCTATGACCTCGTCCCAGGTCTTTTTAGGTCTCCCTCTCGCAACCCTAGGCCAAACGTTTATACTTCTCACTTTCTGCACCCAATTATGGTCTCTCACCCTCTACATATGCCCAAACTATCTCAGTTAACCTCCCCCCATCACACCACGATTACATTCCAGTCATTCTTCCTCTTAATTCTTGCATCGGAGACCTAGTTCCCCCAGGCCTCTCATTCAAGGACGCACTGAATATCCACCTAATCATTGTCATTTCTGTACGTTTGGGCTTGCGAATATCCTCTTCCTTTACTGCCCAGGTCTCACTACATACAACATTACACGCCTAACACATCCTGCATAGTGTTTTCTTAGCAAGGAGGCAGAGCCCTCTCAGTGTCTGGAGAGGCAACAGCTTCCTGAACTTCATCCACCCACTCCTCACCCTTACCACAGAGCTAGTTCCAGGCCGACTTCCAGCACATAACATGTTTCCCAAGTAACAAAACTTTTCCACACGCTCAAGAGACTCACCAGCAAGCTCAGTCCTATCATGCCTGACAATCTCCACGTGCTGTCTTCAACACACCACACACATAAAATCAGCATTATCTTGACCTACCTCCAATACCACTACATCGCTTATGCACCCACTTATCACAAACACTGCACAAGTTGGAAGTACTTCCCACGCCCTTGTGGCAAACTGCACCTGGCTACTCTCCCTCTTCTTTGACAATACAGCCACCAATCATAGAGATCAATACCTTCGTTTTATCTGTATTTACTCTTAAACTCTTGTATCTCAAGCCCCTGTGCCCCGTAACATCCTTTCACTTCCGAGATCTTTCCTCCTCCTCCCTTTCATTCCCTGCAATCAGCATCTAATCATCGGCAAACAACATCTCCCACAGGTCCAATTCTGAAGTCACGTCAGAGGGATTCAAGCACCATGATACACAATAAGGTGCTCACGTCTGACTCTTGATGCTCACCAACATTCACGGAAAACTCATCACTCAAATTTCCATTCAATGGGTGTGAGCACCTCATACATAGCCATACCACTCTAACCAGCCACTTCTCGATCCCAAGCTTTCTCATTGCCCACATCACCACTTTCCTAGAGGCTTTACCAACTGCCTTCTCCAAATCAACAGAAACAAAGTACAGATCCCTTTTCTTTCCTTTATACTTTCCTGAAGCTGTTGAACAATGAATATGACAGCTGTCGTCCCTTTGCCTGGCATTAACCCAAACAGCATCCCATCAATATTCATTCTTCCTCTAATCATTTCTTCTTGATCTCTCTCCATTACCTTCATTATCTGGTCCAAAAGTTTTATGCCTTTATAATTTCCTCTTTCCAGGGCATCATCCTTCTCCTTATACACATTTACATTTCCACTCTGCAGCCAATCATCTGGGACAACACACTTATATATAACTGTATTTATTAAATCAGTAACCTACCCCACTCCTATATCTCCCGAAGCCTTCAGCACTTCAACAGTAAACCCAGACACACCTGCCGCCTTTCTCATCTGCGTACTGCCTATTGCTTTGCTCACAGTAGCTGCATCGGTGAAAGACCAAGGGCCAAACACTGGATTCACTTACTCTAAACCTCCCTTGTTCCAGTCAAACTCCTCATTCAGCAACCGGTTATAGTGCTCTTTCCAGGCGTCTTTTATGCCCTGACCGTTCATGACTACCTTTCCTTCATCATTCTTTACACATTGCTCACCTCTCATTTCCCTGTTTTCCCCCTTCATCTGATTTATCACTTTAAATATTATATGCTTCCTTTCAACACTATTTTGGTTATCCAGTCAGTCTCTGAGACTCAGATTTTGCCCTGTATACCTCATTTCTAGCCCTACGCTTGGCAGCCAACTCTTTGTTAGCATCCCTTTTCCATTCCCAGAGAATACTTTTATCTTTAACTACAGCTTGTACACCCTCATCCCACCACCATGTTACCTTATGACATAGGGAGCCCCTTGTCCATCTACACACTGAATCAGTAACTCCCAGGAGTTTGTTCTCAAGAGCTCTGAACTGTTCATTAACACTTTTGTCAACAGCTCCATGTTCAGCCACCACTCTACTCATCTCACTATAGAAGGCATCCCTCAATGCTTGGTTTTTTAACTTCCATATTTTTCCTCCTAGGAAAATAAGTCCTCTTCTTCACCACCCACTTCTTAACATTATTCCAGGCCGATGGCGCACCAACGCATCATTTGTTGGCCAACCTATTCCGGGACAGTGACGCATTGGTGCATTGTTTGTTGGATAAATTTTTCATGGCTCAAATTCATGACTTAATAATTTGGTGAACACAGGCAACAAATCTTCATTTCGTTGGAAACACCCCCCCGGCCGGGGAACGGGGTAGATGTTACACAAGGCTGGCCCGGGAAAGTGTTAAACACCATATCATACATCAGTAATTAGTATTGCTGCACACACTTCAACCTCCTACCAGTTCTTCGGATCCCTCCTGATGAGGAAATAGTCAACCAGGCTACTTTTCTTTCAAGACTTGTATGTAATCAACCTACTCTCTCACATCCTAAAATGCGTGTTGCACACAGTTATGTTCGTTGCCTCCCCAAACTCGAGTATCCTT
This sequence comes from Coenobita brevimanus, assembly GCF_032717465.1. NCBI lineage: Eukaryota > Metazoa > Arthropoda > Malacostraca > Decapoda > Coenobitidae > Coenobita > Coenobita brevimanus. The sequence goes on along the minus strand of NC_137029.1, from coordinate 17,521,069 downwards.
ACCACTTCCACATTCTTTGTACCATATGTGCATCCTAATATACCCCTTCATATCTCCTACATGACCATTTAAGTCCCTTCCCAAAACTATAATCTCATCATCCCCCATACCACTTACCATACGTTTTAAGTCATCCCAGAATCTATCTTTTCCTTCACCATCCAAGCCATCCTCTGGAGCAAACACTGATATAAATGAAATTGTTGGCCTAACGAACAAAACTTTCACTACTATAATCTTTGCATTCACTCTCATTGCATGCATGACTATTCCACACATTCTTCCTTAACCAGCATACCCACACCACCATATCCATTTGCCCTTCCAGGTCAAAATATCTTATACCGACAATCCCTCCCGGCAATCATTCTGGCTGACCTTCCCCTATACCTTACCTCCTGTACACATCCGATATCCACCCACCTCCTCATTGCCTCGACCACTTCTTCTGCTCTACCCTTCAAACTACCCACATTTCAAGATGCCACTTTGAGCCCCATTGGGTGATTTGTATTCATCAGGCTACCACTTTTTTTCATTTTTGTCATGTCATACACTGAACAGAGGGAGAGACAGACCACAGACCCCACTCACTTGCATAGTCCCACCTCCAAGCAGACGACCTGGAACCCATAGACCACCAGCCGTGACCAGTGGCTGTGGCCATGGCCTCAGGGCACCCTGCCAGGACAGCTAACGGGACACCCTCCAAGCGCACCTTGGCACTGTAACAGCTCCAATTATATACTCACTGATAGGGCAGCCTTCTGGGGCGCTGCTACCAGGTTCGGGCCCCTTTTTATTAGGCGGAAGTGGCAGCTTGAGAATCGTAATGCCTTGTCCCCTCAAGCACGGATCTGAGCCCCATCCTATCCCGGTTCCAAAAACTAAGGTGGTGGACCCCGCATCACGCCTCCCCTTCATGTCCCCCAGTAGATAGCAGGGACAAAGTTTCCTCACCACATCCCCTTGCTGACGTCAACCCCTGTGACGTAGTGGGATACGTTGCGTGATTAGAGAAAGTGTTTGGGGGTGTATGTTCGTCTACTGTCCATGTTAGTGTCACACTGAAAAGGTCAGCAGAATGTTCTGATGGCTAGTGAAACAGGAGATCCAACTCTCCCTTTTCACCATTCCCCTTGGGAGTACCAGCTGATCGCTGGTGCTACAGCCTACTCCTAAATTAATATTGCAAAATGCAAATACATTGTTACTGCAAAATTATTTTCAGCATGGAGACTGTTTTCCATCTTTAAAAATCTGGAGGTATGGTGACATTCAATGCAGCACCAACACATGAGGGATGGTATCACTCCTCCACATCTTCAGCAATTTCTTTACACACCTATTATCCAGCTATGACTAGCAGACCATGTTGGAAAGTATAGGTAATCAGATGGGTGTGATGTCACAGTTGTTCATTCAGTTTTAATATATATGACTAAAGTATTCTTTCCCTTTGTTATTGCCACCTTTCTTGCCTCATTAATTATACTCCTCTGCTATTCACATTCTTGATTATTACCTTTTACTCCAAACAATATGCAATGATGTCTCAAGTTACTTGGTACAATATTTCTTTTTCTATCCCAGTCTGCTAGGCATCTTACCTCTTTTCACAGAATCATTCCACATCAACAGTTCTTTCATCTAGTTCTGTTTTGAACATTTTCAGACTGCGTACCGTTCTGTCTTCCTTGCTTTCTCTTAAACTGTTCATATGTTTGATGTTGGTCTCCTTCACTAAATATTTTTCTAATTGTTCCTCTTTTTCAGTCCCCTCTTAACTACTCCTTTCATGATACCCAAACCAATGTTCTTTGACTTTCCTACACTCACCTACTCCTCCAATACAGTAACTGTAATTTCCATCTAACTATTTTCTTTACATTATTTATGCGTGGTACAAGCAATTTCCTTAGGCATGCAGCTATTTACAGTAAAGAAAAGCTCTTGGGACAGAGAGATGCCTCATGATTTTTTTTCTTTATCTGAGTCTCATCGTGTTCCTAACAAATTTTGTATTAAAGTCAACACAATTATGCTTTGAGTGCTTGACTGAAATAGGTAAATATTTTAGCCAATATCCTAACCAATCAATTCATCCTTACTAATGGTAACTTTACCTAACTTTATCTTACGTAATTCACTTTATTAATTAATTTTGGAACAAAGACGAACTACTGTACATATGTCACAAAAGAACTTCAGTGATTGCATTTATTTGTTGGGAATGATGAAAATTTGAAATACATTTTTTTTTTTAACCCATAATTTTAACAGTAAGTGAGAACACTAAAACTGGGGAAAATTACAAACCTGACTAACCATTTACCAGCACTGACCTAGCTCTAGTATCTGTAAATTCCGCCATGTAATAGACTGTATATATACACTCTTCTTATACGGTATATACTTATTTAGCCTCAGATATCTGGAGAAAGTAGTACTGTATCCAACAAAGTACTGTGACTCATTGATTATGTTGGCAACCACTGCAGCTGCTGCATGAAATCAACTATACACTTAAAATTTTAGAGATATACTTCAAGAAGGACTCCATTAACAAACAAAAAGTCATTTAGTTTCATAATATTTTAATGCCAAGATTGTTACACAAGGATAATCTAATATACTATAGCAGTAGGCGTGTGTGTGTGTGTGTGTGTGTGTGTGTGTGTGTGTTTTGGGCAGCCGAAACTACACATTCAAATCGCACCAAAATTGGCACAAAAATCGCAAAAAATTCGCTGATGTGAAAAAACTTGATCCTATCACGATCGAAAAATTTTTACTACATTTAATGAGCGATCAAAGTTTGACCAAAAAACGTTGCTCCATGCGCCCGGCATAGGATCTCCGTAGAATTTTTTGCCCACAGACATAACTAAAATATATTATAGCAGCGCGAGAGCCCTCCGCAGGAGCAAGTGCGAGGGGCCCGAAGGGCCCACGAGCAATTGTGTTAGACTAGAGACAAATGTTTACTGGCTTGCCCTCAAATGCTACAATTAGAACACAAACTTTAAGAATGATGCCGTTTCAAAAACCTATAGAGAAATTACATAGGTACAGTAGTATGAAAATATCTTATAAGTATAATTATTTTCATAACTCCAAATATTATACATCACGTAGCCTGCTCACCACCACGGAAGTTTTGTTTACTCGATTTCGTATTCAGAAACATTAAGTCTTGTAAATTTTTCTGAACAGCCCTTTATTTCTCAGATATTTTAGCCTCTCAAGGAAAATTTTATTCCTGGGTTATTCAGTGCTTATAAAAAAAAAAAAAAACAAGCCATTGTATTTAAGAATTAGGAATATATTAGTCTCTTACACGAAAGGGGGTCTCTGGTGGCGTTTACCCTTGTCACATTCCAATATTATATTACACCATAACCACGTGACGAAGGCATTTGTGAACTGCAAAATCATTTATGGTACGAAAAATATGACGTTCACGTGCGTCAGTACTGGCGCTGGCGTTTAGTTTCCATCGTGCGACCCTAGCTCTGTTGTCGCCAGGACAATTCTAGTACAGTATTGTATTCTGGCAAACACCAGTTGTTTTGTATTCAGATGAGAGTGAGCTCTGCAAACATGAGAGTTATATATATATATATATATATATATATATATATATATATATATATATATACTGGTGAGCCGTACCACCGGGGAGAGATCCCCCTGGCCTCAGCAGGAGAACAGGGTTACCCATGCTAGAGGGGCCGTCATTGAGGGGTCAGACTATGTGTTTCCAGGCCCACTGCCATGTGGATTACCATTGGATGGATTAAGGCTACGAGAGAAAACCCTGAACGAAAAATCCGTGAGTGGAGTCACACGGACTGCGGGGCTTGACAGACCCCGTAACCATGATCAAAAGGTGATCGTCGTGAATCCCCATGCCATCAACACAGGTTGAAAAGGGCCTAGTCATGTGGTGGTAAGGACTGTGCACTCTCATCACCACATCAAATCCAGTCATTGCACAAACCCACTGCTATACTCACCCCCCATTTCATTTTTTTCCAAACTCAAAAGACCTATGGCGACAGGATAGGGTGACGATGACAGGTGTTGGATGTAACTGAAAGCTGCCAACTCGAGTCCTGCACATATGCAGCACTGACCCAGTGGTCACTGGCATGATGGCATCGGAGCAGGGCATGCCTTCGGCAGCCTTCAGTGCGACTAAGCGGTCGGAAACGGACGCCTAACGGCTTACCCCTGACGAGGAGGGGTTTAGAAAAGGCAGTTTAAACATTAGTTGCTCTACGCCACCTGAGCAGATAATCACGTTTATAAAGCCGCCACCCCATACAGAGGTAAAAAACTAAAAGAATCCTCTGACTCAAATTACTGCCCTTATTGACCATAAACTGAATTGATATAAAACTAATCTTGGTGCCTTGTCTGAGACTCGCCTCTCAGTGGAGGGTAATCTAGCTGAAGCATCAGAAGGGTATACCTGTTTCTGAAGGGATTACCCAGACAGTGTAAGAAGTACCATGGTATTGACTTTGCAGTCCGAAGCGACCTACTACAGAAAATCCAAGAATCACCTGCAGGTATATCAGAGAGGCTGATTTCCTAGTGCATACCACTCACTTAAGGCCAATATGCAACACTCATCAATGCCTTTGTCACATCACTTGACTCTGAAAACACCGTTAAAGATTCCTTTTTTGACTCCCTCGCAAGGGAGGCAGTACGGTACGGTACGGTACGGAATTACGATACGGTATGATATTTTTTCACCTGTAAGTATCGTACGAAATTACGGCACGATATTTCTTTTGAAGTTCGGTACAGTACGAAATTACATTATTTTTTCCGTACGTTTCCCGTGCCCATTCCGTACTTACTTATTCAAATGTGACTGTCCACTGTCCAGAATAATCCAGATGACAAATATTGACTTTTAGATAGGGTAATCTAATTATTTCTCTGACGAATGTTCTATTTTAGATATAACCTCATGTTTTAGTGTGTGTGTGTGTGTGTGTGTGTGTGTGTGTGTGTGTGTGTGTGTGTGTGTGTGTGTGTGTGTGTGTGTGTGTGTGTGTGTGTGTGTGTGTGTGTGTGTGTGTGTGTGTGTGTGTGTGTGTGTGTGGTACAAAATGAGTCGCTCCTTCTGCTAGAAGACGAATGGGAAATTATTAATGATTTGTTACACAGTCTTAAGCCTATCTGTGAAGCAACAAAAACTCTTCAACTCCGGAATCTTGTAACTGGGCAATTTTTAGGAGAATGGATGAAGTGCAAGGTATTGCTCTCCAAGGAATCAACGGTCACTTCACTTGCTGTACTTCACGCTATGGAGAAAAAAGAGGAGGCACTCCTTAATAATGCAGCATTTCTTTCTGCTGTATATTTAGATCTCAGGTTTCAGTGTCTTCTTAAGCAGCCACAGAAGATAGTAGCCCAAAAGCATCCATGCGAATTGTGGAGAAGAATGTCAAAAGTGGAAACAGGTAAAGAGGCAAACAAGGCAATGCATGATGCAACACTTTCTGACAACAAAGAACACTGCCTGCGTGTAGAGGAAAGTACAGGTGAAAATATAGATGTGATTGATTAGCTTTTGAATGCAAGTAACAAAAACAATGAAGCTTGTGAGCGAGTAAGCACTGGCATGCACGACATTAGGCAAGCGGTACAGAACTTTGACAACTGTATGCGAGTTGATAGGAATGTAGACATTTTCAAATGGTGGCAATGCCATCCTCATCAAGACCTGAAGAAATTGGCGGAAGGGGCAGTGGCTCTTCCTTTCACTCAGGCCAGTGTGGAACGCACTTTTTCAGGTTTACGGTATACCCTTGACGAACTTAGGTTAGGGCTAAGAGGATGTAGTTGAATGAATTACTTTCTTGCGTTGCAACACCGAATAAATAATCAAAGGACCAGTTTATGGATGTGAAATTCAATTATAATTTAAAAGAACAATGAATGAAATTAATGAAGTTTTATGTTCATCTATATGTGGAAGCTAACCTTTTCTTTTAAATGATATTCCTATAACCAAGTAACTTCATATATCATCAAAGGACTTACGTTTATGAATATGAATTCTGTTCATTTTAAAAGATCAGTGAATGAAAGTAATGAAGTTTTTTGTTCATACGGATGTGGAAGCTATAGTCCATTCATATAACTTGACTAAAAATCGGTACTAGTAACCTTTGTAACTTGAAAACTACTAGATTATTTCAGCTATTCTCTCAACCATTTGGAAATAGTCAACCAAAGAGTACTTATGGAAATTTACAATTTATTTCCTTTTGCCTGTTTCAAATTATAAGTTAGAAGATAATAATTTTGACCAAGCTATAATGAACATAGAATAGTGTTTACTTTTAAATAGGAGGCATGTAAGTAATTACGAGAAACGTATGGTAATGGTTTTTATATACAGTGTATTTCCATTATTTTAAATTTCTTTTGCTGTACGTATCTCGTATATTCACTGCCCATTGTAGGCCTACGGAGTTAAGTGATTTATTTATAGATTTGTTTATACAACAGTATATAAATAATGATTTGGATTAGGTATTTGCTGTAGGGTCGGCTGCATCATCTTGACCCGTTAAGTTGTTTATTTTTATGATAGTTTGATTTAAGCACACAATTTTTCAAAGAAGATTCTAGTACAGTCCAAGTCAGTAATCCTTATTTTTATTTAATCCCATTGCCATATGAATATAAATCAAATGTTAGGTCAATTAACACACACACACACACACACACACACACACACACACACACACACACACACACACACACACTAAATATACAGTAATTTCCACTAACAACAAAAAACACAAATATAATAAGTGAACATTGAAACTGGACGAGGAATTGCTTGCAAAGATAATTTATTTTATCGATTCATTATCACAGAAACGTAATGGCAGACGAACGAAATTAGGTACGAAATTACAGTACGAAATTTTATTTTATCGTACCAGTACGGTACGGTTCTTTAGATATGGTACGATATTATGGTACGATATTTTTAACTATCGAAATTATATTTTTTCCGTACCGTACCGTACTGCCACCCTTGCTCCCCGGATACTACCATCCGCTCAGTACCACATAATGACAAACTCATCTTGCTTGAAGATTTTAATGCCAGAGTAGGAAAAGATAATCACCTCTGGCATGGCATTATAGGCTGCTATGGTGTTGGTAACATGAACAACAATGGCCTTAGACTAATTTCCTTATGCACAGAATACAGCCTAGTCATCGCCCACACCAGTTTTCAACTTAAGAATAAGCAAAGGACAACATGGATTCACCCACGATCTAGACACTGGTACCTAATTGACTATGCCACTGTAAGGCAGTGCAACCGAAGAGAAGTTCATATAACCCGAGCAATGAGGGGTGCTGAGTGCCCAACAGACCATAACCTTACACTTACCAAACTGTAACTAACCATACGCCCACAAATGCGCCATAGACCATCCTCCAAGTCACTAAATTGTAGCATTTTAAAGGATGCGACAGCCTGCAACGTTTTTCACAATACTATTGCAGACAAGCTATCTCAGTGACCATCACTTGACCAACACAACAATGCAACAAACCTAGATGCAAAAACACAACATAGCCCCGATTCGATCAGCCGAAGGAGAGCTCCTGAAAGAGTAGCAAGCAGTCCTAGAAAGATGGGCACAACACTTCAATACCTGGCTGAATAGAAAAAACCTGGTGGAGCACAGTATCCTTGATAACATCTCAAATGCTTCTCAAGCGGCAAATCTCGATTTCCCACCTCCACTTACAGAAACTGCTCAGGCCATCCAGTTTCTAAAAAATAACAAAAGCCCTAGCCCTGATGCCATACCATCTGAACTAATCAAAGGAGGTGGCCACTTACTTCACCAGCGCCTCCATGATCTCATTCTGATACCAAGAACGAATTCCATCTGAATGGCTTACTTATGATATTGTAAATATCTACAAGAAGAAAGAGGTATTTCCCTCAGTGTGAATGCTATCAAAGTATTAGCCAAGATAATGTTATCCAGGCTGACAAAACATCTGACTGAGTTAACACTTCCTGAAACACAATGTGGATTTTGGAAGGAACGAAGCATCTGTGATATGATCTTTGTTGCCGAACAGATACATGAGAAATGCCACAAGAAGAACCGTGTCTTATATACCGTATTCATTAATCTTGCCAAAGCGTTTGATGCTATCAAGAGAGAACTTTTATGGAATTTTCTTTCAAAATTTGGCATTCTATACAAGGTTCTTACCATCTTCAGTCTGCATGGCAACATAAATATTCGTATGTGGGAGTAAATGTGAACCCTTCAATGTGGACGTGGGAGTAAATCAAGGATGTGTCCTGACTCCTGTCGTTCTCAACATCTATCTCACTGCAGTCATCCTTATGTCATCAACAAATGAACCCTGATGGCAATTTATTCATCTCATATGACGTCAAGCACAAAGAAAGACTGAAATGGCTCATTTCCTGGAACTACAATATGCTGATGACTTTGATGTCCTTGCACCTACAACAGAGACTTTCTATCGTCTCAAAAATACATCATGCAATGGAGTTCCAAATAAATGTCAGTAAAACATAAATACCACAGAAAAACAACCTAGCAGACGTACCTGCTTTCCAGATAAATGGCGCAATGTAAAACAGGTGGAGAATTTTACCAAGCTTGGAAGTGTGCCTACAGATAAACGTAACACTGATGTAGAAGTCCTTGCACAAATCCACCACGTCTCAACCTCTTTTGGACGTCTCAGATCTAAAGTCTTTGAAAACACCAACTTGAGAATCGAGATGGAGGTATCTGTATACTGTATATGGCTGTATGTCTCTCCATCCTCTTATACAGTGCTGAATCCTGGACTTCCTACTAGCGTCACATCAAACATTTGGTGTTGTTTTCATATCCAATGGTCACAGTGCATCCAGGGGCTCACATGGGAGGATAAAGTCTCTCACTCACAAATTCTCCAGCAGTCAGAGTCAATCATCATAAAAACCATGCTAGCTAAAAAGCAGCTGAGATAGGCTGAACACGTGTTCTGCATGCCTGAGCACCACATTCCCCGCTAGGTTCAGTGTAGCCAACTCCCTGCATCGCGCCGTAACCCAGAGGGACAGATGAAAAAGAGATATAAAGATCACATACGGACAACTCTGAAGAAATGCTGCATCATACCAAAAGGTCTTGAAACCAATGCCTTGAATAGAAAATAATGGCGAGCTGTCTGCAGCGAAGGAACCAATCATCTGGAAGAAGCTTGGAGCCTGGCCAGAGAGGAGAGCAGACAACGGAGGCACAACCAAAACAGTTAGTTCTCCCAGGAACCCGGACTTGATATGTCGACTGTGTGGCAGAGTTTGCAGGTTCAGGATTGGTCTGCACAGTCACACACGTTGACATAAAGACAGAAATTCATCATCCTTGTGGATATAGCAGGCTTCGTCTTCTGTAGTAGAAGGACGACATTAAGTTTAAAGAAATGAACACCATAATAATGACATATGGTTATGGTATTAGGTCCAGTAACTGTAATCATATCCCTAAACACTGGTTTGTATTTAAAATTATAAGCTTTCTTTAACCAGCTGTAGTATGATGCGTATAAAAGTTTCATTTTTGCCTATTACTACACTGTCAGCTAGACATCGCCTTGGATCTAGAAGAATTGCATTACTTCAGACTACGCTCGAATATGTAACATAAATATGTTGTGATTCCTATTGGATTGAAGATCAGTGTAAAGAATTAGAGAACAATTTAAACAAAAGTAACAGCAAGAAGGCGTATCAGAAAGAGAAAAATCGCACAATTCTAAAACAATAAAATAAAAAAATTCTCCACAGTCCAGCGTAAAGAAGGGATATGTGTCACTGAATAACGGGAAATGGGGTACTGTCGGAAGGTCTCGCTCATCTCTTACGGTGTGCACGTCAGAATCGAAATATGGCGTAAGATCACACAGGCTGTCAGAACCCATGATGATCTCCTTATCACCAAAATCGAAAACTGAAGTAGTATGATCAAATTACTAGATCATCAGGCCTTGAAAAAAAAAACATCCTAATTGGCACAGTTCCGGGAGACAAAGAGATACACACACACTCACAAACACACACACACACACACACAAAAGTGGGGAGACATCAGAGAGTGGACAGAACTGACTCCCAGGAAGCGGCGAGGAACAGGTATATGTGTGAAGACTAATTACCGGATCATCAATGGTGTCCCAGCGGCCCAACAGAGGGTTAAAAAAAAATGTGTAAAGTTAATGTTCAGTCTGCGTGACTTATGCATTTGTATCTCATGTCATAATTAATAATAATAATAATAATAATAATAATAATAATATTATTATTATTATTATTATTATTATTATTAATATCATAAATATAATAACAACTTGAACACCGTTAAATTGCCCAAAGACATTTTTGATAAAGAAATCTTCCCACATCCATTATCTACCAGAAGCCGAGCCATAAAGGGACCTTGAAGTCAGGATCACTGATCTTGTGCATGTCACTTCTGGTCATCACAGCTCATAAGTCCACCAAGTTTGGTGTCTCTTGCCTCAAACATTCATGGCAAATTCAGTGACAACCGGAAATCCGGAAAAATCCATTTTTTTTTTTTACCCCAGGAGATCTTAGAGGATCAGGGCCGGATTAACCCTGCTGTGTCGTGATAGGCAACGCAGCGGTTGGCCTGCAACATATAGATCTTTTTTTTCCATTATTTCCAGTGAATTTTGGCATGACCTATAATGGCCTTTTTTAATGGCCTGATGGGTGATGGCCCTTATTTGGACTCCCAAAGTGTATATTTATTCCGCTCTGGAAGTCTGGATGGCCTGTGACAGGCCGTGCCCTGGTAGGCAGTTGCCCATTTTGCCTATAAATGGTAATCTGGTCCTGCAGAGAATAATGATCCGATCTGGACCATATTAAACTTTGCATTCTGACCATGTCCCAGGTATATCCATAAAAATTCAGGCCTCAAATTTAGGCGGTTCCTGAGCTTTAGGGCCGCTTTTTTTTTCTTTTTTTTTCCGAATTCTATCCCGGTTCCGATAATCGGAATAGGAGGATATTTGTTCAGATGGAGCGGCCAACCAATACTACATCATGGCAAAGAACGAAGGCTGTAGCTCAAGCGGTATGTGAATGGCAGCGATTTAGCTCTTCCCTAGAATAACAATGCTAATAATAATATTGACAAAAACATGAAAACTTCCCATAGGGATGTAGAAAGTTCTAACAAGAAAACTTCTCACAGGGATGTGGGAAGGTTTAATAATACATGGCAGAAACACACTATAATCTAGTTATTAGCATTTATTGTTCGAGCGAGAGAGCACTTTATTCTTAAGCCAAAGTTTGACTTGTAAAATTCTTGTCCAATATCGCTTGTGAAACTTTCGTGCTAGAGGGGGACTAGCTTGTTTTCTTCTCTACAGTTAGTCGTGGCATGTTACACATTTTTGAAACTGTCATAGAAATTTACTTTCATTAGTTTCAAACTTTTTTCCTCAGAGAGCCAAATGTTGCCGAAAAGCGTTGAAAACATTTCCGTTAGGCAAGAACAGAGCAACAAAACTCTCTCTCTCTCTCTCTCTCTCTCTTTCTGTCATAAGTCAGTTATGGCAGGTCATATATTTTAAAACTGTCATGAAAATTGCCTTCTAATGGAATCACGTAAAAAAAAAAAAAAAAGGGTAACTGGATGACAGCCAAAAATACATTTCTGCGAGTGAGAAAGAAGCAGAGTGATTAACAAAGGTTGAGCTGGGTCAGACATGCTTGGGCTTCATAGTTGCTGAATCAGTTTCTGAACGTGATGGTAGAGGGGCAGATGAAAGGATACTGGAAATTGGGGCAGTTTGGGGGATGCACGGAAAGAAGAGGTACAATGGGAAGTAAGCCTTCTAATGTCTCAAAGGGACACAGCCTTTGTCACAGACCATAAAATAAGGAAGGGCGTTAAGGATCGTACAAAAGGGAGGGAGGGGTGGGACTAACAGGGGTGGCAGGTTAAAGAGAGGTGTATCCTTTCTTCCAATATATAATGTGCATTTTCAAATCGGTCCGCACTCTATGGTTTATTAATCATCCTTCGAGTCAATTCAGGAGGGCTTTGAAGTTCCGACAGACAAACGGATCGCAGGCACGCGTCCTCTCGCCCTATGGCAAGGGATGCGCGAACGTGCTAAAATTGAAGTACTCGTTTGTTAGCAAGGTTGATGAATCGACCAATTTTCTCCATGGAAATAACTTCAATTAAAGCATTTTCCAAATTATGTCAAAATATGCGAACATTAGCTGGACAGGTCTATGGGTTCTCTTCCATAAAAGGTGTCAAGCAAACCGCCAGAACGAAGTGTGCATATAAAACTCGGCGGCTCGATACAGAACACACACACACACACACGCACGCACACACACACACATTATATGCCAACCAAGCCAATCCCGAGTGACTCGCTGAAGCTCAGGTATGTTATTTCCAGGCATTAAAGATGCAATCTGCCATATACTTATGACTGTCTGTCTGTCTGTCTCTGTCTGTCTGTCTGTCTGTCTGTCTGTCTCTCTCTCTCTCTCTCTCTCTCTCTCTCTCTCTCTCTCTCTCCTCTTTGCACCATGTTTAAATTTAGAATACATTTGATTACATCCTTCTCCACTTCCCTTTCATTTCTTTGTGATACGCTTCGATTGGTGTGTGTGTGTGTGTGTGTGTGTGTGTGTGTGTGTGTGTGTGTGTGTGTGTGTGTGTGTGTGTGTGTGTGTGTGTGTGTGTGTGTGTGTGTGTGTGTGTGTGTGTGTGTGTGTGTCTGTCTGTCTGTCTGTCTGTCTGTGTCCAGTATTAATATTATAGATGAAGATGATGTGGTAGATTAGAGCGCTGCTGTTTGATAAGACGGAAGATTAATCCCAGGGTAGGGTCATGTTTGTGGATTAGAATGCCGTTAAAGCAGTCATCGACGTGTGATAAAAGCAGTCCATTATCTGATCACTCCTGAATGCGACAGCTCATGTATTCAATATCGATTGTGGGAATTGAAACTTAAGAGATGTCACATGAAGGTGTGTCACACAGTAGTGCCTCTAAGCATCAGGAAACGGACTGACTGCTATATGCCTTGAATCAGAAAGATATAAAATGGAAAGTAATTTTCTTCACACAGCGTATGAGACGGGGAATCAGGGGAGCCAAGAGCCCTTCTAGACTTTGAAAATGTGTATTTTTCAGGGTTAATGTGGGATTTTCAGGGCAAATTCTGCTGAAGGTGTAATGGTAGCTTTAAAATTGTTTATGACTGAAACTATTGGAATCTTCACAATCACAAGCCTGTATTCCTTATGTGTGAGGGTAAATTGATTTTATTGTTTTCGGTTCGTTATGATGCATATGTATTACTCACAATTAATTTTCATGTGAGTACAGATATGAGCCCAAGATTTTAAGCACACAGTATTTACACACAAGATGTCTTTAGATATACTCATACATTCGTTTACTGCGCATATATAGTAGTAATTACTTGGAGATCAGCGAAGTTTGGAACATTTTCAGGGCAAAGTCCTTCCGCTTAAGCAGTGAAGTGTCTGCGCGTACCCATAATCATTGTCATGTGTCCTGAAGTTTGCATCAGCTGAGTGCTGAAATATCGTTTGGTTTAGGCCAGAGCACCAATATGTGATGAAGGGTAGGTCAAGAAATGTTACTGTTTCCTACCACTCCGAATTTTTGGGCCACATTCATATCCAACAGCCCACCCTGCCCCCTCCTTCTTACTTACTTTCTAGTTCCCAAGAGAGTTTTGTTCTATTGTAACCATATTAATAAGAGAAAGGTTCGTATCTGAGACTAGAAGGCGGCAGTGTAGCCAGTTACGTTAGGAAATGACAGATATATAATTTGAGGTAAGATAATAGTAGGTACATAACCATGTGACAGGATGAATAAGGTAGAAATAAAATAAGAAAATGTGAGATAATCATTTTGCTCGTATTATGCAAAAGAACAAAATATTGTGAGATATGAATGCATTTCGAGGTAATGGTAATAGGACGATTAGATATGTAATAAAATGTGTGCGTTATTATCACGGAGAAGGGGTGGCATGTAATAGACAAATATAAAGAGATAGATACAGTAGCATTAGCACCAATTATGCGTTTTTCATTGTCATTATTTAAAGAGGAAAAGACCCACGTAGACGAATGAAACGAAAATATCTGTCCTTCCTGAAACACTGCTAAAAAGAAAAAAAAATCTAGCAGAAAGCTCACAGTCGTCCGCTTAACGAAAGGACTAACTTTTTACAATTTTTTTTTGTTTATTTCAAGTGCCTCGATGCCCCTTTAACTACTTAAATCTTGCTCATATGTGTACTGTATAATTATTTGTCAGCCAGAGATCTACTCTCACATACATCCAAACAGGCGACAGCGTTACTGAAAACAGTGTTGACCATTTGACAACTTACACTGGCCAGAGCTGAACAGCGTAATCAGGTGTTATTCAGAACAAAATATAAATGACGTCCTTGGCCAGAAAGGTTAATTGCAACTCCATTCCCAGTGTCGCTGTGATGTGACAGATTTGAATTGCTGTTATTGCACGATGAGAGAAGAGAAAAATAACCATAATAAGGGTAGTTTAATGTTGGGAATGCACTACAGACATGAAAATGCTGGCTGCCTGCCTGAAATGTGGTGCTGTGTTATGTGATGTGAATATCATGGAATCTGTCAGTGGTGACTGTAAGGTTATCGACACGTGTGTAATGCAGAATGGAACGAAGAGACATTTTATTCGAACTGCCTCAAGTACTGTTTGTGGAAGTGTGAGACGGGAGTATTCAGGCTTTCCGATCATTAAAAATTCATCCTCGTTTCTCAGGTCACATGACACAGACTCAGATTGCCTCCCCCTCCCCCCCTCCCTCCCCCCCCCCAAAAAAAAAAAACTGCCTCCTGCCACCGTAGCAGGAGGCCACATAACGAAGTAGGACCCCTGCTCCTCGGCACTGCCCTCCCATCTGTCCTCAAAGTCCGTCGTCACAACCAACTGCCGCGTTCACTATTGGTTAGCATACTATGGCCAGGGAGAGAGAGAGAGAGAGAGAGAGAGAGAGAGAGAGAGAGAGAGAGAGAGAGAATCTCCTAGGTCTCTCTTTCTCTCTCTTTTGACTTGTGTAGCCCCAGTGGGTGGCGTGAGGAAAGTGTAGGGATAAACCTACTTTATCATCTGCTCATTTTGTAGTGGACTGAGAGTAGACCACCTCGCAAGGACAGAGGTGTGCGTGATGTGTTTAACGTATATGTAAGTTTTAAAGTTATTATTCTTTTTGTTATTATTATTATTATTATTATTATTATTATTATTATTATTATTATTATTATTATAATTATTATTATTATTATTATCATTATTATTATTATTATTATTATTATTTTTAACCCTAAGTCCTCTCTCCTTTTTCTTTAGTTCAGACTCTAGCCACCACTCTTGTCTGAACTCCGAAACCTCACAGTTTTCACTTCATGTTTTCTTGAGGCTTAGATCTACAACAAATTTTGGCACCCAGATTTAAAATTTGGATACGAAAATTACGGAGGGAACGTAGTGGTCATGTGGATAAGCAACTGGACTGTTCAACACATTTCCATTAGTTCAGTTCCCCACTACTGATGTTTTGAATATTGCCGCTGTCTCTCCATACGACACAAATAACAAATACTCTCCATAAACCAACTATATATTCGTCAATACGCCATTCTACGATGAGACATCGCCACCTTATCTTTGTATATATGGTTGATATAGTGTCCAAGTTGTTCTGAGTGTATGTGAGTGACGCAATTTGTGGGCATGTTGACTGACTTCTGGACTCAAGAAAATTTGCTTCCTTACCTGTATCTCGAGTCTCCTACATGCACAGGATACTTTGGTAAAACTGTTTCTACATTTATATATTTCTGTTTGTATCTTTAGTCATTTTTTTTCTCTCTCTCTACCATTCACAAAAATGTCCTAAAGAAGTCTTAGTCCAAACCAGGTCTGATTACCAGATGAACTAGTTTAAACTAAAGTTCATTTCCATTTATAAATTTCACACACAAAAAAAAAACTTTCTAGCTATGACGTAATTTGATATTTCTGTGATACCATTCTGTCTGAGACCCAGTGAAAAGCAAGAGTCTGAAGAGCTTTTTATATAGGAGATAACCGACTGTAACTTGCAATACTTTGGTGATAGAAACTCCGTGTACAAACAGCTAGATAAGGAGTTTATTACAAGCTCACAGTAAAATAGTCTGCCCGTGTCGGCTGTCTGATATGAACTGATGCAATAACGCCGTCTTCAGGCGTGGGAAAGGGTACTGACCTAGCAAGATTAGTGGGGGCATGTATGCATTGGGGGGGGGGACATATATACATCGGGGGTAGACATATTGTGGAGGGGGTACACTACTCCCCCGGGTAGCTGAGACGGTGTCTCCTGACACCGGGAGTTAAATGGTGTTTGATTATAGGAGTAAGGCAGGATCGGGAGGTTTGTACAAGGGATAAGTATGATACAGGGGCAGTAGGGGAGACATGGCCATGTTGAGGGGAGGGAATTAGAAGGATATATACATATAAGATATACAAGGAATAATAGGTACAAATCCAGTAAGGGTCGAAGGGATATATAAACATAATGGGAAGTACACAATAAGAGTTTGATACATGATAAACAAGGAGTAGATATGAGAGTTCTATTGTTGTTCTTCCTTAATTTTTTTTCTTTTTTTTGTAATTTCTGTAGGATACACTGTCACTCAGTAATGCATGAAAGAAATTCCATCATTTTCTAGTAGGCAGAGTGCTGTTCACAGGTTGGTTAAATGTTAGATGGCAATGGTAGGCACGGAATGTGAGGGCACTAAGTGCGGGGAGTATCTACGTCGTGTGTAGGTCGTACTATGCTGGTAGCGACTCTGATTTCCTGGAGTCGACGTTCCATTTTTCTGACACAACAATGCACTGCACAAATGATGAGTAGAAAACCTATGAAAGCGATAACCACAGGGGGAAACACAACTGTTGGATGAACCCATGAACGGCTGAAGGCCAGAGAGAATTGATCCATAATGAAATCACTGTCATTGAGGAAGGTTAGCATGCGCAAGTTAGGGGAGGTGATGGTAATGTTGGCAGATGGTAGGGCAGAAGGCATGTCGAGTGGTTGAAAGATGCCATAGGAGTGATTACGAACAGCCTGGTGATAGCGAGTGGCGTAAGTGATGACGGACTCTGATTTGACGGTACAATAGTCAGGTACTTTGTAGAGACCACTAGCGGGGACGGAGCGAACGGAAGAACCAGGACACATGATTGTGACAGAGATGGGAACAGCAAAGAAGAAGTACTGGACATGGTTGAGGTGAGCATGGTGGACCGGGAGGTCAGGAGCTGGGACAAAAGAACAGGCCGAGTAGATGGAATGGTTGCGAACTAAAGCAGACTCACAGGGTGTAGCACTGCTAGGGAAGATAGCGAAAAGCTGGGCAGCACAGAGATGAGAGGTCGGAGTAAGGGAGGAACATTGCTGGAGGTCTGTGGAAGAAAGGAAGGCAACAGAAAGATGATCATGGGAGAGGAGGAAATATTCTGAAGGAACAGATACCTGTAACAAGGAGTTGTTGAGGCGGAAAGGGAAGGGAATGATGTGGAAAAGGTTAAAGGTTATGGCAGAACGGAGAGGAATATGGACGACGACGTATGTAGTGAGAAGAGTGGCTTCGAGAACAGGATAATAATATTCAAGGGAGGAGTAAGGGAGGACTGGGGAGAGACCGAAGGTGGAGTGAGCCCATTCCAGGACAGAACGGAGAGCTGAGACAGGTACTAAGTCGGCAGTGACACGTCCATTGATAGCATCGACCAGGATACGAACCAAGGTAGAGACTTGAGACAGGAGAGAGTCAACGGCCAGTTGGAGATTATCCATGTTGAGTTTGAGGTAGAAGAACTGAGAGATAACGTTGAGATCTGAAAGGTGGCGTTGTAAGATATCGGTGAAATTGTTTAGAGTGGACGTGACTTCATTGAGTTGGGTTGTGAGCTTCTGTAACATAGTGTGTTGGATTTTAAGGACTCGGCGTTGTGATTCTAGGGTTGAAGCTAAATGTGTGAGATCAGATTTGAAGCCAGAAATGTCACGGGCTGTAGCAACGCCAAACAAGCCACTCAGAATCTCACCGCCGAAGTCGAAGAGACCTCGTTTCACACGAGAACGACCCACGGGTGTCTGAATGGAAAATGTGTAATTGAGCTCAGTGAATCTGTTACTTATGTATTGCAACTGCCAGGAGAGTGGGAGGAAAAGGTTATAGAGATACTCATTCGGGTTGTGTGTCCCCATGAGGGCCGTGAGATGGTTCCTGATTCCGTGGAGCTGGTGCGCGTAGGCAGGTAGGGCAATGGCTACGTCGGCCAGGGGCGCAAGATCGTAGCGCAAAGAGGCGATGTCGTCGATAAGCATTACCTCACCTCCCGAGCCGACCAAGGTCCCAGGACGTACTCCACCATCGTCCTGACCTGACCCAGACCCCAGGAGGGTCAGCACTGCCAGCAGGGAGATCGCTAACATCGTACCTAGAAAATCAGGGTAGAGTTAATGGGGGAGGTCGTGAAGAGGTTGATGGGCAGAGCGCAGTTTGGACCGATATTGATTGGTTGCCGAATGAGCAGGTGGAGATGGAGATGAAGGAGACTGAGGGATAGGTGGAGACAAAGTAGACTGAAGGATGGGAGGAGGGGAAGAGGGGGCAGGAGGTTGTGTAAGTGACTCTTCCAACACGAGGCCACGGGGTGCTCGCTTTAAGTCATCGACGTGGACCCATCTGGTGTCCCTAGTGGACAGGTCCTGGAGGTGAAATTTGTTGCCATGTTGAGTGAGGACGCGGTAGGGCCCTGTAAATTTGTCATCCAACTTAGAGGAACGCGTATGGGAATAAGCAAAGACAAGATCGCCTACACTGATAGTGATAGGAGAGGCGGACTTATGTTGGCGCTGCAGCATGTCCTCCTGAGAGGAAGCCAAAGTGGATTGGACATACTGGTGGATTGTCTGGAAGTTGGCCAATTTTAGTTTAACATAATCATCCATGTTGTAGATGGGTTCTGGCTTTGAGGATAAGAGAGAGTATGGGAGGTCCTTGTCAAAACCAAAGAGGACGAAGAAGGGAGATTCAGCAATGGATGCATTGATGGAACTATTGATGGAGGATGCCACTTGGGGAATCCAGTCATCCCAGGACGAACTATGGGAGCCTAGATGTCTGAGGCACTCTAAGATTTTTCGGTTGTGGCGTTCTACAAGGCCATTGGAAGCCGGATGGTTAGGCACGACATTTCACTTACTGATCCGAAAGTGGCGACAGATCTCATCGAGAAGGCTATTGTTGAACTTGTCAGTAAGAATGGTATGAGGGGTACTGAACGGGCAAATTACGTGATCGACAAGGGCACGTGCAACGCTCTTCGCGGTCTTGTCGGAGAGGGGAACGAGGACACACTAGCGGGAGAAGTGGTTGACCGCTACGAACAAGTACTCAGCGCCAGATTCTGTGAGAGAAAGTTTTAAGAGATCGATTGAGACGGTTTCCCATGGTCGTGATGGGATTGGGTATTGTAAGAGAGGTGCTGGTAAGCCGGTTGATCCTTTGTTACGGTGGCAGGAGAGGCAAGAGTCACAGTGGGCATTGATATCGCGGCGCATGGTTGGCCAATAGTATTTGAGACGTGCTTGGCGCAAGCATCGGTTTTTACCTGGATAGGAAGCTTGAGGAGTATTATGAACAATATGAAGAACCTTTGGTATCAGGGCAGTGGGGACAACAAGTTGGCGTACTTCGCGAGTGGGCATATCTTTGCCTGTTAGCAGTGTTTTCCTGTACAAGAGATCATCATCTAGCATGAACTCATCTAGTGATACTGGCAGAGTAGGTAAGGTCGAGGCATCGCCAGATTCTAGGAAATAAATGACTTTGGACCACATGGGGTCTTGGCGTTGAAAGTTTCGAACAACTTCTGACGTTAGTGTAGTATTTTCAGTTACTTCAGGCTGCAGTGATGTTATAGCTGCTGCTACGTGCCGTGAGAGTGCGTCTGTGACTACATTCAACTTGCCTGGTACATATTGAAAAGTGGGATTAAAGTCCTGGATGATGATAGACCATCTAGCTAGTCTACCTGTTAGGTTGCGATTCTTGAACAAATCACATAGTGGAAGGTGGTCTGTTTGGATATGCACTGGATAACCATAGACTATATCTCTGAAATGTTTCAAGGACCAGATTACTGCTAGCGCTTCGAGATCTGTGACACTGTAGTTACGTTCAGCGGTTGTAAGGGTGCGACTAGCATATGCTATTACGCGCTTCCTTGATGCTTCATCGAGTTGCATCAAAATGGCACCAAGTCCAGTGCCTGAGGCGTCTGTGCAGAGAAGGAAGGGTGTGGTATAATCAGGGAACGCTAGAATAGGGGCATTTACAAGAGCTGTCTTTAGCTTTTGGTCGTTAGTCCAAACAAAGGGCACATTCTGCTTGAGTAAGTGGGTCAGAGGAGCGGCGATCTGTGCATAATTCCTGATGTAGCGACGATAATAGCCACTGAGGCCCAGGAAACTTCGTATAGCGTCGGTAGTGGTAGGTTCTGGGAAGTTAATGATAGCCTTAGTTTTATCCTCATTAGTATGAATGCCTTGTGTATCTACGACATGGCCTAGGAATTTGATTTTCTTTCACAGGAAGTCACATTTACTGAGATTGATTTTCAGGCCTGCGAGCTGGAGGCGTTCAAAGACTTGCTGGAGTTTGGTAAAATGATCAGGGATGGATTTACTCACAACAATGATATCATCTAGGTAAGCAAAAAGAGAGTGTCCCATCATACCGCTGAAGACTGAATGGATAAGTCGCATGAACACGGAGGGAGCATTTCTCAGACCAAAAGGGAGTCTCTTAAACTAAAAATGTCCGGAAGGGGTGCTAAAGGCTGCTAAAGGCTGTGACTGGGTGAGAGGACTCTTCCATTTCGACCTGCCAGTACCCGCTGAGGGGGTCTAAAGATGAAAAGACTACGTTATTTTCACCAAGGGATTCTAGCAAATCAGTGAGGACAGGTAACGGGAAACGGTCTGGAACGGTGACAGAATTGACCTTACAATAGTCGACTACTGGTCTAAAGTTGCCGTCCTTCTTTGGTACTAAGAAAAGTGGGCTATTCCATGGACTGACGGAGGGTTCAATAATGTTCTGGTCTAACATGTTCTGTACCGTTTGATCTGTTTGCTTTCTCTGGCTGTGAGGCAATCGATACGCTGGTATGTAAATCGGCTGAGTTCCTGGGAGTAGTTCAATCGTATGTTTGACAAGGTCTGTTCTACCCATCGGTTCACCGGGTAAGGCAACCACGTTTCTGTACGAGGTCAGAAGGTCGAGGAGTTGAGGCGTATTTTCTGGGAAATCTGTGCAAGTGAGATGTGAGAGCATATCAGGTGAATGCGTCGGCGCAGATCCAGTAGAGTTAATAGTACATACACCGATTGGCGTATCATCAGTCTGAATAGTAGGAATTGAGGAATCCTGGCACACCTTTACGGCCGCTGGGTATACTAGGAAGTCTCCAATCTTTACATCACTTTTAAGTTTTAGTGGAGCATTTGTGACATTGAGCAAGTACAGGTAGCATAAACTGTCCTCTAAGACTGTACACCACGCTGACTCATAAGTCAAGCCATTCACACAACACGTCTCAGGTAGGGTTAGTACATCCACTCCTTCTTTCGCACCGGCAACACAAACAGAGACTTTGGTGAACTCATGAGGTAACAAAATTGTGCACGTATTCGTTACTGCACGTTTCGTCTCTGCGTGTTGGAGAAGATCATTCAGACTGTGTGAGGTAGGTAACTGAGACATGTCTGAGTCAGCGATAGTGTTGTCGGGAGAGGATGTAAGAGCCATGTTCGAGGGCTGAGATAATGTATCAGGGGACATTGAGGAATTTATGTCCTTGCTCGCAGTCAGTAAAGGAATGATCTCTGTATTCTCAGATGATGATAGTGGTGGTTTGGGCTGGGTTGGACTTTTTGGTAGTGATAGGGACAGAGGTAATTGAAGGACTGATTTGATCGTAAGAACAGGACAGGGACATTCCATAGTGGAAACCGGGAATCCAGAAATGTCTATACTACCACAAGCAGGTAATAATGCAATGGAATGTTGTGCCATGGTGGAGAAACCAATAAGGGCATCTGCGGGATACTGCAAGTCATTAGTGACATGAAATTCAATGAGGATAGGGGGCAAATCTCTGTGGAGTTTGACTTCAAGGGTGACTCTTCCCTTAACCTTAAACTCTGAGCCGTTGACGCCACATAGGCGAATGTCTGGTGGTTCTAGGAAAATGACGTGGTTGTGATGTCGATGAATAATTTGCAAGGAATTTTCGGAGATGAGATTTACTATAGATCCTGTGTCCAAGAAGAATGACGTTGGTATGTCATGACTGCTTCTGAGAATGACTAAACCCGAGGATGTTATGGGACCTACATGGCGGATGGGGAGTTGGGTTTCTGGTTCTACGTGATATTGGTCCGATACGGGCGCGGCGCTTCCCCCGACTGTGGGCGGTTGAGGTAACGACATTCCTCAGTGGTGTGAGTCGTGCTTGATTTGTGGTATTTGCAGTGTGGACGACGTAAATGGGAAGGCGTACGCTGTCTGGTTTGGGAGTGAGGACATCTGTATGTACGGTGGCAACTGAATGCTCGATGTCCAGGATGACCATAGTACCAGCAAAGAATCGAAGATTGTCTGTTTCGTCGGGCGCTAGATTGATCACGACCTGCGGTAGAAGAGCGATGTGTGGCAGGTCTGCCGCGTGTGGTGGGACGGGAGCGAGATTGGTCTGGGGTAGTGGAGGTGTGACAGACTGAGGAGGCCAAGGGTTGGGTGGTGCCCTGATGCGTGTAGTTCGAACCTGTTCTTTCATGAATGGCTTTAGTGACCTGAATAATTTTATCTCCTGGATTGAAACCGATTTCCAAGGCTAGCTCTCGCTGTTTAGGAGTAAGCCAGTGAAGGAATCTGAGGTAACCAATTAAGTCAGCAAAGTTGGTGAGTGAAAGCATTGGAACGCCATTCTTGTCTTCTAACCATTTCATGCCTACCAGTAATTGGAGCATCTCGCTACTAGTTGCTTTCATGGCGGCAACAGCTTCGCGGAGCTTGGCATATTGCGCTGGGACGCGCAAGTCCTCATCTAGTTGGTTTAGGAGATTAATGAATCCCATGAGAGACGCGGTATTTGAATGCTGGCAACAAAGGCTGATGAGTTCCGTACGAAAATCAGCAAAGGTACGAATGCTATCGAAATGTCCTGCAAGGATCGCGGATCCGATGTCTGATTTACCGTGGTGCAAGCGACCGAGGAGGTAAGCTACTTTGAGAGATTCCTCGGTAATTTGTCTATTGTTTATTTCTGTTTCGACTTCTCTGAGGAAATCATAAACAGACGAAGTTGGGTCCTGGCCGGTAAATTTGGGATGATTGGCATCGTCGAGATAGATAGACTGTGGAGGGTTGGCCATGGCTGGAAGTGTAGAAGTGGCGGCAGGAGAGGTGTGGGAGAGAGAGAAGGTAGTGGCAGTTAAGGGCGAGGAAGACGGGGTATGAAGGGAGGCAGAAGAGGTAACGACAGGGGAAGGAGTAGAGGAAGAAGAAGGGAGAGTAGAGGCAGGAGTAGAGGAGGAAGTATCTGGATTTACGAGTGTAGGATGGGTAGTAAGTGATTCTACGGGAAGTGAAACGGGAGTCTCAGGTATAGGGCGGTGGTACTCTTTGCCACTGCGTAAATGAGTGATTGTGTTAGAGTCGGCAGACGGGGTATGAGCAGGTGATGTTTCCGGGTCGAGAGGGCTGGTGGTAAGCGGTTGACGTGGAAAGTATGACATTTAATGCGGCAATGAAAGATGAAAGGATGAAGATGGATACGTAAGTGGAAATGTATAAATAACAATGAGAGAATGGAATACACGAGGAGCGTGAAAATGAATGAAGGTGTGGGCATGGATGGTTTAAATAAAATGCGAAGGATGAGATGGAGTATAAATAACATAGGGGAAGATGAAAACGGGGTAATGAAAATGAGATGGAATATTTACAATAACCAATCTGTAGAGAAAATCGAGGATAATCTCTATAGAAAGGAAAGATATACTATAGTTACACAGTAGAAACGGGAGTGTTGAGATGGATGACGTGCAGGGTGGCTGGGTGTAGCTGGGCTGGGGCGGGGCGGGGCGGCGGTGGAGAGACAGCTGGGCGGAGAGGAGAAGAGACGCCGTGATGAATCACCGGCAGGGAGTGGCGGTCCTAGGAGGCTCCGTAATGCAGACCAGATGCAGGCGACGACGGAGGCCGGTGGTGGGTGGGGAGAGCAGATGTTGGCGCAAGGCAGGTGTAGAGCTGGTGAGTTGCAAATGCAGAGAATGGTGGTGGGCAGGCAGCGGGCAGACAGTGATAAGTGGCACCGTGGGGGCAGGAGCTATGATGAGTTCGGAACAGGTGCTGGGAACAGGTGCAACAGGTGCGTAGGTCGGCGACGGTGACACGTGCGGTCAGGAACAAGGCGTATGGGTGCGGTTGTTTGAGAGGTGAGCACTGGTGAGAAAAATGGTACACTCGAAAAGCACAGCCAAGGTATAGAGGCACGGAGGGGGGGCAAGGCTGGCAGATGCGAGTCGTCGTGTATCTTGTTGTATCACTAAAAATCCAAGGAGGCGGTCAGAATGTGATGGTTCGAAACACCGCTGCTACCAAATGTAACTTGCAATACTTTGGTGATAGAAACTCCGTGTACAAACAGCTAGATAAGGAGTTTATTACAAGCTCACAGTAAAATAGTCTGCCCGTGTCGGCTGTCTGATATGAACTGATGCAATAACGCCGTCTTCAGGCGTGGGAAAGGGTGCTGACCTAGCAAGATTAGTGGGGGCATGTATGCATTGGGGGGGGACATATATACATTGGGGGTAGACATATTGTGGAGGGGGTACACGACTTCCTTTCTACCTTTTGACTGTTCATTACATGAAAAAACTAATTTAGTAAGTGTTCCTTTCATAAAATAATCTAGTACAAAAGAGTAAATATCACCAAGACAATTTACGTCCGAAGTATTATCCGTGATGGACATTCGGAAGAACCGAATTTAGACAAGAAAGAACACTCAGAGCGTACAGCATCCCCGCTACCAGTTGGTCTACTGTAAGGAAGTATTTCTCAAACGTTTTCACTTCATTCATCGCTTGTGGAGATCTTAACATCCTTGTGGCTTCCCATGATTTTTCTCTCAAGCCCCTCACAAATAATACTGAAAAAACTGTTTGGGTGCTCTCCATTTATTTTAATACTTACAACTATAATCAGAATGCATATTTTATTACATATCAATGGGATGTTTGCTTTCAGTCAGTCGACTGATTCGAGGCTGAGTCACTGATGACGTATATTTCATAGTCTAGGTCGACATCCAATCGGTTCCGGCTTGTCCTTTTTATGTGTAGAAGGTGGGAGAAACCAGATTCACATAACTATCTTGTGGAATATGGCAAGAGGACTCTAAGTTCGATTTAACAAACTTTTCGACATGACTGATACATGGAGCACCAGAACACTGTCAGATATTTTTCTTCAGAAAGGCTTCTGGCAGCAGAATCATTCTCGAGGTCAGAGAATTCGTCTTGAACATAATTGGGAATGGCAGCAATATCAGAAGTGTCAGAGGAAGGATTACTCACCAGTTTCCCTTCTTCCTCACTGAATTCTGGAAATGATCTTTTGAGCTCACTCTCCTAGGATTTCAAGTAGTGAATTATTTCACTTTTGAGTGATGGATCAAGTTGGTGATCCACTTTAATCTCATCAAGAATAGTTGATAGATTCTCAAGCATGGCAACAGTTTCTGCACTCACTTTCCTTTCCCAGTTCATGGGTGTATTAAGAAATGTACGCATACAGTCCATGAGGTGAAACACATTTCCTTCCTAACATTGTAGCCTGAGAGTCAGCGTGTTTAGCTGCTCAGAAATGTCGGCCAGGTATGCAAGACGTGACACCCACAAACCCTAGTTAAAGAGGCTTAATAGATCATCCTGTCCTTTCATTTCCAGGGAAAGTTTAAGTTCTCTCCAAACCTCAAATACTCTGTTTATAACATTGCCCATGGAAAGCCTTCGCACTTTAGAGTAAAAGAGGAGGGATTCATGCTCTGAATCCATGTCTTCACAGAGCTTCTGGAAATGGCAAGAGTTTAAATTTCCCGTTTTCACAAAGCTGACTCATTTTACCACTGCCTCCAGGATCTTGCAGAGGGCATCAGGGAGGATGTTTGACGCCTTTGGAAAACAATGGATCATACGGTGACCCACTTTCACATTCGGAGCTACTACCTTGACATGTTTCTGTAGCCCTGATTTTGATCCCAGCATCTCCGGAACCCCATCATTACAGACTCCACAACAATTTTTTTTTGTTAGGACAATCCGTTAGTTGTGAAGAAAGAAGTTAACTTTTCCATCGCATCAAAAACCTTTGTGGTAGTTTCAAGCTATGTACAGAACAGATATTCATCTCGGATGTTATACATGAATACATACCTAACAAAGACGAATAGATGTGCGCAAGAACTCACACGTGTTGACTCCTCCAGTTGATCTGCGAACATACCAGTTGGAGACAATTTAATCTCCCGTATCACTTGTTACATGATATCAGCTAACATGTCACTAAGTCTCAGTTTCACTGTGTCGTTTGACAAGGAACTCTGCTGAATCTTTTGTGCACTTGACTTACCAAGAATTCGCTTGACCATCTTTACTTCACACATCTTAATTAAAGTTTTACCAGTCGTGTGGGTTTTTTCTTCCTTGCCATTTCAAGGGAAACCTCATATGATACCTCTACTGCATTTAAGTTCTGTTGTTGGAAAGCACCACTCGCATCCAGTCTCTTATTTTCCCAAACTTTGTTCATGGGTCTTCGAGAAACTGGGGTCTTTCTTCTCATACTAAGGGTGGATTGTCGTCAGACGATGATTCAGCTAACTAGGCCTCATAGAATCATTTCCCAGCACTTGGAAACACAGCACACACTGAAGTTCTCGATTAAATCAACGAGGATTGGTGTAAATACGTAGTTACTGTATTCATCATTGTACTTCCGCTCATGATGAAACTGGCGATCATAAAGAACTTAAATTCATATCTTTGGGGGATGTCTGTTCTACTGAAAACCCTTCGGCCGTTCCTAATTTTCGTCTATGAAATGTTGATGGATTAAGAACTTATTTTAGAACTATTCCATGGGTAGACTAGGTACGTTAGGGATATCAAGGTCAGTGGGAATCTGTGGGTCATAAGGGAGAGGCAGGAAATGGGTGGGAGTATGTGCCAGGTCACTGGGAAAGCTCAGGTCATAGGTGAGGTACAGGATACAGGTGGGAGTCTAGCTCTGGTAAAAAGGATTTAACTCAGGTCGGGAACCAAGCAGCAGTTCGATAAATGAGAAATATAATAAGTTAGTAAATACACAGATACCAAGATAGACATATCCCTTCAAAACCGTTAAGAATGAAGAGGAACACTTTCTTAGCCAGTACGGGATTTTGAATAGGGATGCATTGAGGGAGATACGGAAAGCAGGGCTAGTGAATCAAAAGAAAACCTCAAGGGTTTTTACCAAATGTACCGTGCGAAAAGCTGAAATAGGATGGGACCTCTCAGAACAAAATCAGGAAACAATACCATTAAAGATAAATAATTATTTCGTATCAGTATTTACCAAGGAAACTATGGACCTGGTCCCTCAAGCAACAAATATTTACGACGATAATACGGACAATATTCTTAGTAAAATAACCATTAGTAAGGAGGACGTATTGAAAGAAATTAATAAGTTAAAACCTCGAAAATCGCCAGGTCCGGACGACATACAAGCAAAAATATAAAGGAAACCAAAGAAGAGTTATGTCACTCACTTTTAACATCATTGATTCTTTAAATTCAAGAGAAGTTCCAGAGGCTTGGAAGACCGCAAACGTAGTGCCCAATTTTAAAATGGGTGTTATAGCAGCTGCGTCGAATTATCATCCGACAAGTCTGACGTCATTAGCAGGAAAAATGCTAGAGTCAATTTTGGCAAATAAAATTAGGGAACACCTAGAAAGATTTAATCTTATAATGAAAGTCAGCACGGATTCAGGCAAGGACGATCCTGTCTCAAAAATTTTTTGTCATTCTTCTCGGAGGTCTGTGAGGTGGCAGATAACGATAAAGCTTACGATATTATTTATCTGGACTTTAGTAAAGCTTTTGACTGGGTCCCACACAGAAGGCTATTTAGATAGATTCGAGCACACTATATAGTCGATGATAACATGGATAGTATGCTGGCTGAAGGGACGGAAGCAGTGAGTTTTAATAAATGGAACTACAGTAAGTCGTACTGGGGATTAGTAATTAGTGGTGTACAACAAAGATCAGTACTTGGACCCTTATTATTTATTATATATATAAATGATCGAGATTTTGGAATCACGAGCAGTGTTTGCACTTTGTCGATGACACAGAAATAGGGCGTATCATTAAGTCAACTGACGATTGCCTTAACTTACAATTGGATCCCGATGTATCGTATCCAATTAGTCTAAAAAGTGGCAGATGGAATTTAATGTTTAGAAATATAAAGTACTTACTATAGACAAGACCATTGGAGATAGTAATTACACCTTAAATAACAAAGAAATTAGTAAATTGGAATGTGAGAGAGATATAGGAGTTATGGTTATTAAAGAGCTCAAACCAAGGCAACAGTGTATTAATGCGACAGATAATGCAAATAGGGTCCTAAGATTTATTTCACGAAGCGTGAGCAATAGGACATCTAAAGTAATATTGTAACTTTGTTCATAATTAGTAAGGCCACATTTAGACTATGCCGTGCATTTTTGGTGTCCGTACTGTGGAATGTATATATCTAAATCTACTAATACCAAGTCGGATAACTTCCATCTAAAACAGGTCCAAGCTGGCGCAGGGGGCGGAGCATCAGAGTGACGTCAGCTTGCACGAAACCCAAGTTCAGTTGACGCCTGACCGTGGTGGTGAGTACAGTAGATGTATGCTACACTCTCCAGATCATGACACATTTTCAGTCCGAAGTGAGGGAAGGGACTGAAATGTGTGAGGGAACCTACTGCTATGTTATGCGGTTAAAGGAGTCCGCACTTCTTCCCCTTCTTCGTTTTCCCTTATTATAAATGTTTAATTTGAGTCTGCCCTTTTATACATTTTCTGTTACTTAAGTCAACTGACGTCACACACAAGCCACACCTCCCTGCGCCCTGAGGAAAAGTGAACCGATTTGGTATTAGTAGGTATATATAGTCGTTAGAAAATGTACAGAGAAGAAAAGCAAAAATGATACATGATGTTCGGAACTTGTCATATGAAGACAGACTAAAAAGATTAAATTTGCACTCTCTAGAAAGGCGTAGAGTAAGGGGAGTCTTAACTGAGGTGCTTAAGTGGATGAAGGGAATAAATAAAGGAGCTATACAGGATAGTCCTAGAAATTATGGTTTCAAACCAAATAATTTCCATTCTAGTAAGGAAATAGGTAGAAACTGATTTGGCAATAGAGTAGTAGATGAATGGAATATGCTGACCAGTGATATACTTGCTGCCCCTCCACTTGAGAGTTTCAAGCATAGGCTAGATAATCATATGACAAAATTGGGTATAAAAAAAAAATCTTTTAATCTGCACTAATTCATTCTTTTTCCTTTTCATGTTAGGCTATGATAGTCTCTTTTTCTCTTTTCACACTTTCCTATATAATATCCATGCCAGTTTTCCTATACTGTGTGGAGTTCCTTCTGACTTTTTCCTGCCGGATTCGGCTAGAGGATTTGGAAAGCGAGGGACAGCCTTATTCTGTTATCTTTACCTCATTCTAGTAGCTCAGTTGCCCTTTTAGGAACTGCCTAACTTGGGCCAACAGACCTACTGCCTTTATCTTCTTATGTTCTTAGCAATACTGGCAGCCATAGTATATATATATATATATATATATATATATATATATATATAGAGAGAGAGAGAGAGAGAGAGAGAGAGAGAGAGAGAGAGAGATACTGTATATTATCTCATCTCATCTCATTTGTTTGAGTGTCCAGTGCAGGACTGGCCTATCCCAACTGAAACGGGGATGATACAGCCACTGTACTACCAAGTGGCTTAGGCTGTCTGGTAGAAATTGTATGTAGGGTGAGAAGTGCTTGTAAGTGTATTGTAGAGTTGGAGTGGCTTTGGATGTGTGTGTAGTCTGTGAAATAAACGTAATCGGCCGGCGCAAGCAGACTGGGTGCAAGCATACTTTATAGTATGCGACAATGGTTCAACCACAGCACCCCTGATGTCCGCCAATGCAGTACGTGGCCAGAAGAATGCTCCCAAAGTATATTACCCTGGTGGGGCGCGAACCCTCGTCTTCAGTGTATGAAAACGCACACTTTACAAATGTACCACAGAGACTCCATATATATATATATATATATATATATATATATATATATATATATATCCTTCTTTCCATCCATCCTCTTCTTTCTTTCTTTCCATCATTCTTTCCTCTTTCTTCTGCCTGCGTGTGACTTTACACTCCCTCTTGTGTCTTTCTGTCCTTCATTCTTTCCTCTTCCTTCTGCCTGTGGGTGACTCTACACTGAGTGACAAGCCAAAGGGTTTCCTGTACACCAGGAAACCATTTACTACGCTGGGTGGTAACCATATAACCAAATTTTGGCTCCTTGTGGTTTAGTGGGTAATAAAGGTGCTCCAATCGGATTGAGCCGGTGAAGGTTTATATCCAAGAGGTGGTTGGGGTTTATTGCTCACATAATGCCACTCAGGGATGAGTGAGGCTGGTCACTCTCATCTTAAATGCCAGGACCAACGTTCCTTGTCCCTGGTTCCTACCCTCCTCGTGGGGCAACGTAGGATTAGATGATGGATATATATATATATATATATATATATATATATATATATATATATATATAAACAGAGGAATGATTAAGTTTAAAAATATGTGGCCACTATTACCAAAAGTGTACTAATTCACTACACTGATTTAAAATCAATGTCAAGAAAATCACCAGCATCAAGTGACTTTCATCAAACTAATATGATTTTTTTTTTTTTAAATACACCCAAGTGAATTAAATTTCATGCTGTATGAAGTCTCTGATTTTCAGTATTTAATTTTTAAGCACAGAGTACTGCATTCATATGTTTGTTTGTTTTTGTTTCCAATAAGTTAGAATAAGTTTCATTAAAGAGCTAGTAAAGTAGATGTTACCAATAGCACAACTGAAGCAAAATTCGTGTGGCATCATGGTAACATTGAATTCTCCTAATTCTTCATGTGTGGTAGCCAGTTCCATCATCACCTTTACTTATGCAAAGATTATGTAAGTCACGGTTATGCTATAAGAAAACAATGTGAAATATCATGTGAAATTGCTAAATGCAGCATTACACTTTGAAAAATCTTATTTGATCATTACTTTATCAATTTCACACTGTAACAAATTTTGATGGTTAACAGTGAATGTTGATGGAAAAAAAAAAAAAAAAAAAGAAAAGGCAAAAAGGTGTCAAAAGCAACAAGAAACATACCACACATGAATGCGTAATAATCCAAAACCTCAATATAAGAGTTTAACAAAAAACAAATATACATTGTTTTTCATTAGTAGCCATTTTTACCCTGCATTAAAATTTCACATTTTTTGTTGTAAATTTCAAGTCAGAGCTGCTAAATCTGCACTGAAATCAGGTTTGATAAAAGCCATTTGATTTAAATTCAGAGTAACATGGTGATTTTTTTCAGCACTGATTTCAACCCATCCCATCCGGATGTCATGTATACATGTCCTCCTGAGGCCATTTGGGTGACACGTAAACATGATCTAGTGTTTTGTGGCACTGAATTTTCTGCGTATAATTTCCACCACACGCAGCTACTGGCAACCCTCCTGCACGCATCTGAGAAATGCTGTAATTACCTGTGTCCCTCTGTAATGGATAGACTTACGCAAAAAGTTTTCCATGTGTTCGGATCCTTGGCTGAGAGTCCGCAGCCTCCGACTTCAACACCAATGAAGTCCAAAGGCCAGAAAAGAAAAGGCCTTAGTGATAGTATGATAGGGAGTGAACTTGAGGTGACATTATTGCCAGTTATGAGTGGAGAAAGTGACTCTTCCTCTCAGGAAAGTGACTGCCATAATGAGTGTCGATAGTTATGTGTCATATGAGGAGGGTGGAGGACGTGAGTCCTCCACTGTGCACCCATTGTTTCCCCCTGTACATTCATCTGGTATATCCAATGATGGGAATGGTTCAGAGGGTACTGGTGATCCTGGAGATGGGAATATTGGCACGGATGAGGAGATGGAAGAGGAGGTAGGGAGTGGAGAATGGAAGGAGGTGGAGGAGGGAGGGAGGAGGAAGGAGGAAACGAGGTGTGTCGAGCCTCGTGCCACCCGTTTGTATATTAAGGTGAATAATGGAAGCAGAAAGTTTGTTTCATGATGAAATCAGTATCTTTTTTCTTAATGAAAGTCTTCATGTGTGTATGTTTGTTATGATGAAAAAGTACAAATCACGGGAAAAAAATGTTATAGTGGAGAATATAGTGGAGTGGAAAAAGGGAGGAGGGAAGAAGGAAGGAGAGGGAAACACGGTGCCTCGTGCCACGGCTTTGTCTAGTTAGGTGAATAATGGAAGTAGAAAGTTTGTTTCATGATGAAATCAGTGCCTTATTTTTTATTGAAAGTATTCGTGTATATTAATTATGATAAGAAAGTCTAAATCACAGGGGGAAAATAATTGTTATAGCAGAAAATACAGCATTTTCAGTTCTAGACAGTACGTGAATAACTATTTTCTTCACAGTACTTTTTTGTTTTATGTAGTATTAGTAGTAGTACTAGTTCTAGTAGTAGTGATGATATTTGTAGTAGCAGTGGTAATAATAGTAGTAGTTGTGGTAATTGTAGTTGTAGTAGTAGTAGTTATAGTAGTAGTAGTTATAGTAGTAATTGTAGTGGTTGTAGTAGTAGTGGTAGTTGTAGTAGTGGAAGTAGTTGTAGTAGTGATAGTTGCAGTGGTAATAGTGCAGTAATAGTAGTTGTAGTAGTGGTAGTTGTAGTAGTAGGAGTTGTTGTAGTAGTGGTAGTTGTAGTAGAAGTAGTTGTAGTGGTGGTAGTAGTAGTAGTAGTAGTAGTAGTAGTAATAATAATACCAGTATTTGTAGTAGTTATAATACCCAGACTTCTAGTCGCACAGTGGTGCCAGAATTGAGCGACAATGCAAGCCAAACATACATCTCCGTGTAATTCACCGGGTCGGTCAGGATCACTTGATGGTCGTGATCGTCAGCTTTTACCCTCCTGGAAGGGAGCTGGGAGCTCATATAGTCCGATCTAAGGGCAAGGCTGTGACCTCTACACACGCACACACCCGTCCCCTTGCTCAAGGGGGACAGTAACTACCCACTTCGTCAGTGAAACTTTTTCGCAACCTGAGCGAGGCGCGAACTCCCGTCCACCAGTTGGCAAGCGAGAGCGTTACCACTGCACCAGCGAGTGTGTGTGTGTGTGTGTGTGTGTGTGTGTGTGTGTGTGTGTGTGTGTGTGTGTGTGTGAGAGAGAGAAAGAGAGAGAGAAATTGTCTGTCTGTCAGTCTGTAAGGTGGTTGTGGTGGATTTTGGTCTTCTGTCAGTGTTATCGAAGTGTTATGATTGTGAAGGGCTAGTCTAAGCCTTAGTTGTGTCACTGAACCTCTGCCACGCATAAGGACACTGCAAAAAAAAAAAAAAAAGCCCCATTTCCCTACTCAATCACTCTCTCTACATGCACTTCATGGACCATCCGGTGCAATCAGCTTGAAGTCGAAGAATTGATGACTATTATGATACTTTCTTATTTTTAGATGAGTATTAAGTGAGATATGAAGGTTTAAAAATAGGCGATTTTCATTTTTTTCTCAGGAATGCCCGGCTGTGGGAAGGGTATGCTGGCATATGTGACGGATGGGATGAGTTCTGATCGTTTGGTGAAAGTGAATTAGTTGAATTTAGTCATATGTTTTAAATCAGTGCTGTATGTTTTGGTGTAAGTGGCCAGTGATTATTAAAAAACAATGAATGAATGAGAAAATAAACAAAAATGAGATTAGAAAGAGAATATGTGAAAGCAATATAGACCACCAGTGAGCTGGGAAGGCAGGATTTAGGAATACATAAACTATAAAACTAAATCTGTACCTAAATACACCTATGGGTGCCATAGAAAAAAAAAATGTGAATTTCATAATACTAATATCAATTAAATATCGTGCAAGTAACACTAGAATACTATACAGAAAGCATTAGATATTTCCCACAAACTTACATCTGTGGGAATCAACTGGGGTCGTGGCTGGGAGGGAGGTTACAACAGGGAGTGAGGGAAACACACTTACTCCCTGTACACAGTCCTAAGTCTGCTGGAAGAATCCTTTCTGAAGTGGCGAAAAGGACTATATATGGTTTGCTCGATAACAAGTTCATTCCTGCATATTGCATACAAAGTGTTGCCACTTGGCCATATTTTTTCATGCACGCTCATGAGTCCAGTGGTGTGTAAAATGTAGCAACCATAAGCTGGAACGAGAGACAGCAATGCAACTAGGTTAAACACGTGGCCCTCTCACCCGAGTGTAAGACAGACACACTGATCTACTTACACTAGCCAGCCATGGTTCCCCTAAAAATCCTGCTGTGGCAGCTTTGGGGGCCATGACTCAGTTTGAGAACCAGTGGTCTAAGGGGAGAACATTTGAGCTTTATCTGCCAACTTGACCTTTGACTACATGCTCTCATACATGAATGACTTTTGCATGGCCCTTAAAATTTCCTCCCGGTTTGGTCCAAATGATTTAAAAACTGAGTTGACTTTGTCCAGTGACTGATTTTTAACCCTTCTTGTGACCTTATTCTTTGACTGTTTTCGACATCAAATCCCTTATCCTGGTCTTACCATAAACCCTTCAAAAATATTGGTCTAAATTAGATAAAACTGTTCAGCTTGATCTTGCCATGTGACCTTTGCCTTTGACGTTTTGTTTTCAAATACAGTAAGTCAGCTCCTTTGTTGACCATCAGCATTTTCAACAAATCTGCTATGCAGTCCATCAACACTGTTTTAGTTATTTTTCTTCGTACACAGACACACGATCAAACTTTGACCTTGCACTGAGACCAAGACCTTTGTGTGTTCTCAAAACTGAACCATTATTCCTGTGTTATCTTCAGCCCTTTCACCAAGTTTGGTATAAATCAGATAAAAACTGTTTAAGTTGGTCTTGCTAGGTCAACCTTTAACCTAGCCTTGTACCGTTGACTATTTTCCCCTATTGTTAAAAATAAAAAATAAACCCTTTGGTTACCCTTCAACTCCTCTACCAAAATTTCATTTATTCACACACACACACACACACACACACACACACACACACACACACACACACAACAATAGATGAGCTGACAGTAGAAGTGGGTTCACTTAGGAGGAAAATGAGTGAAATGGCAAGTACAGTTGTCAACCACGAGAGTATTATGGAAGAATTCAATAATGATACAGAGACAATGAGGCAAGTAAGCAATCTGACAGATCAGAGCAATGATACTGAGAAGATAACACAGGTAAATGAAGCTGTGCAAAGCTACAAAAATGTTGTGGAAACCACGTATGCTGAAATGGTGAAAGTAAAGAAAGACTTAGAGACAAGGGTGGAAGAAAAAAGCATTAAAAATTAAGTGAAAAGAATAATCCAAAACAATCATAAATTAGTCAGAGATTCAGGAGATATCAACAAATCTATAGTAATCACTGGTATAGAAGAGAAAGATGTAAGAAACAAGATGTCGAGAGACAAAAAGGAGATGGCAAATGTAATGAGCATTTTGAAGGAAGTATCAAAGGAAATCTGTAGTAAAGACATAGAAGAACACAAAAGGTTAGGGAAATGTGAGAGAAACAAGTCAAGGCCCCTAAAGGTAACCTTCCAGAGTGTAAACACTGTGGAGGAGATACTATAAAATACAAAGAAACTTATGGAAAAAGAGGAGTTCAAAAATGTATGGATGAAAAGATGCCAAACAGAAGACGAATTGGAATTATTGAAAGAGAAAGGGGAGGAAGCAAAAACAAAAAATGAGGAAAGACCAGAGGAGGAGAAGAACACATGTTTTTTACAAAGTAATTGGATTGCAGGTACGAAAGTTGTACATAAACAGGAGGGAATAAAAAGGAGAAAGGTAGTAGAACCAAGTCATGACAAGTATATAAATAAGATGATTAAGTTAGTGTACTCAAATGTGGATGGAAAGGTATCTAAATTATTAGAGATGAATGATTATATCAGAGAAAATGAACCACATATAATATGCCTAACTGAAACAAAATTAACACCAAGGATATCAAATGGCATCCTAAACTTAGAGGAATACAATATATGGAGAAGAGATAGGAACTTTAATATTAACAAAGAAAAATCTAAAAGTCAAAGAAAGAGAACTAGATATACCCTCACAAGTAGAACTGATTGCAGTAGAGATAAATAACTGTAGCCAATTTGAACATGCCACCCAGATCAAACACATAAGAAAGAGGCGAATATGAAGATCTGGCAGAGAGTACAATTCAGAGTTTAAGAGCATTACTACATAGAATGGAAGGGAAATCGGAAAGAATTATACTAACTGGAGATTTTAATACAAATATAAATTGGAATACACTAGATATAATAAGCCAAGAAAGCTTTTGGGACCAAAATCTCCTGGATCTTGTGCAGGAGTTTTTCCTAATGCAACATGTAAGGGAAAGCACCAGAAAAAGAGGACTCGATGTACGCTCAGTGCTAGATCTTGTATTTACTAGGCAAGAAAACGATATTGACAATTTAACATATCACCCTCCATCTGGCAAAAGGGACCATGCAGTACTAAATTGGAACTTCAGGATTGCATATGACATAGTTAACAGCAATGAAAGTTACAAAAAGAGCCTAAACTATAAAAAGGGAAACTATCATGACCTAAAGAAGTACTTCTTAGAAACTCATTGGGAAAAGGAGCTTAGAGGACAAGATTTGAATGCTATATATTAAAAATTCTGTGAACTTTATGAAATAGGAGTCGAGAAGTACATTCCTCAGCACAAGGAAGCAGAAAAGAAAATAAAGAAATAGTTCAATGCAGAATGTAAAATATCAAAAGAAAAAAGAGATTTGTTGTGGAATAGATACACAAGACGCAATAGTGAAAGGGCATATAACAACTATAAACAGGCAAGAAACGATTATACAAGAATAAGGAGGGAAGCCTAGAAACAGTTTGAGGAGGATACCATAAATAAAAGTACTGCAACCGAAGCTATTTTACAGCTACATTAGAAGCAAAACCAAAGTAAAAGATAAAATACAATCCATTACGGATGAGGGAATCACCTATACACAAGAGAAGGACATTTGTGAAGCACTAAATAAGAATTTCCAATCAGTTTTTACAGAAGAAAAAATTTTGAGAGGGATTATGTGGAACATGCATGCCCACACATACTACCAGATGCACAAATATCAGAAAAAGAAATACAAGAAGAGTTAAGTAAATTAGACAAAGGAAAAGCAAATGGTCCTCATGAAATTTCATGTTGGGTGCTACATAAATGTGCAGAGGAGTTAAGTAAACCATTATTTTTAATTTTCAAGAAATCCTTGAGACAAGGTAAACTACCTGATATTTGGAAGAAAGCGAACATTGTTCCCTTATTCAGGAACGGGAATAGACAAAATCCACTCAACTACCGACCAGTATCACTAACCAGTGTTGTAAGCAAGGAATTAGAAAAGCATATAAGAAAAGCTTGGGTAAATCATCTTGAAAAACACAATATAATAACAGAAAGACAGTTTGGTTTCAGAAAAGGAAAATCATGTGTTACTAATCTGTTGAGCTACTATGACAGAGTAACAGACACATTACAGAAAAGAGAAGGATGGACGGACAGTATCTATTTAGATTTCAAGAAAGCATTTGACAGAGTACTGCACCAAAGACTTTTATGGAAACTGTACCATCAAGGAGAAATCCAAGGCAAACTGTATTGTTGGATGCAAGATTTTCTCAGAAAAAAAGAAATGAGAACAGTACTAAGGAGAAATTACTCATCATGGAGAGAAGTGACTAGCGGAGTTCCACAGGGCTCAGTGCTGGCACCAGTCATATTTTTGGTGTATATAAATGATACAGACAGTAACACTGGAAATTAAAGCTATCTAATTATGTTTGCTGATGATGCAAAAATACAAAGGAGATATAGTAACACAGACTCTTGTAAAGAGCTACAAGAAGAATTAAATAAACTTCATGAATGGAGCAATACATGGCAAATGGAATTCAATGTGGACAAGTGTCATGTAATCAAGTTTGGTAAAAGTGGAAAAAGACTTGATTGGGATTATAAGTTAGGTAATAAAACCCTACACACATCAGAAAGAGAGAAGGACCTAGGTGTGGTTATCAATAACAGACTATCTCCGGCTGACCACATCGATGAGAAGGTACGGAACATGTTTACACTGCTTACAAATATGAGAATAGCGTTCACATACATTAATGAAGACATGCTAAGAAAGATAATAATATCATTCATGAGACCAACCCTGGAGTATGCATCAGTAGTCTGGAGTCCTCATCTCAAAAAACACATAGACAAGATTGAAAACGTACAAAGGGCCGCTACAAGATAGGTACCAAGCTTAAAGGATCTAAGCTACGAAGAAAGACTAGAAAAACTGAATCTACCAACACTACAGGAAGAAGGAAAAGAGGTGACATGATTATGCTATATGAATGCATATCAGGGAAGGAGAAAATAGACATAAATGATTACATAACCTATGGGGATGCATCAGCAAGAGGACACTGCAAAAAACTGCATAAAAATAGAGACGATAAAGACATGAGGAAAATTAGTTTCCCAAATAGAGCAATTGATCAGAGGAATGCACTACCGAATGAAATAGTGTTTGCCAAAACAATACACAAATTTAAGGATATGTACGCCAAAAATGGTTTAAGACATGGGACAGTACGAGCTTGACTCATTCCTGTAAAGATACAATTAGGTAAGAACAATTAGGTAAAAACACACTCGCGCGCGGGCGCATGCGTGCGTGCCTGCGTGCGTATGTGTGTGTGTGTGTGTATATATATATATATATATATATATATATATATATATATATATATATATATATATATATATATATTTATTTATATTTATATTTATATATATATTTATATTTATATTTATATATCTATCTATCGATATATATCTATATCTATATCTATCTACCTGTCTATCTATCTATCTATATAGATAGATAGATAAAGATATATATAGTTCATACTCTGTGCCATCTGGGCTGAATACTATGCTAGCACAAGTAGGTCCCTCTTACAGTGACAGTATTAGACACTCGATGGGAGGTGTCATGGGAGCTGATCTCACATTCATTGTTGCCTAGTGTGGGAGGCACTGGTAGCCACTCGAGCGTTTGGGAATCACTGATGATGAGCTTCTATGACCTGGAAAAGGAACTGCGCTGCTTCTCATCCAATGACAGGGATGAAGTCCTGCATTCAGTGCAACTCCTCACTCAGCTCAAAGTCGTTTACAACTTTCAGCAACTGGACACATTGTTTGGCTTTCTTGTATCGTCTCGCTCCACGCACATGCATGGGTTGACATCCAGGAACCCATCAGAGAAGCCAAGGAAGGAAGGAAGGTGGCGAGTGCTGCTTGTGACAAAATCAGGGAGAGTCCTCTCTTGAATGACAGCCACATTCAGCTCAAGAGTCCTTCTCTTCTCAGGCTCATCATCTCCCTCGTTCTCCAGAACTACAATCATGGCCCTCTTCATTTCCTAGCCAAGGGACTCGAAGAATACCAGGCCAATCAGCACCTCAGAGAGGTACAGAGATGACGGCTGAAGGCCTTCACAGCAGCAGATGAGAATCTGAGTCACCATAGCCCAGGATGTCTTGAAGGAGCTTCAGTCGGTTCGAGGGGCAGACACGATGACTGACACTGAGAACCAGTACTGGATGTAGAGTGTGACTGTAAAGATGACGAACCACTCCAGTGTGATGAGCTCTTGCACAGTGAGCTTGAGCTGTCCATGGGAGAGGTACACCTTGGCTGAGTAAATGATTCTGGCCATCCAACAGGCAAGGTGGTAGGTGCCAGGCCACGAAATGTGGAAGCCATGAGGAGGACAATCACTGTGAGCTCGAGCAACTCATCATCTCGTGGCTGCTGGGCAGTGAGATCAAGACAGCAGAAGGTGATGACCTCACTACAATGGGAAACAAAGTTGGTGAACAGCTTCAAGTGATCTGCTGCAGCAGAGGTACATCCTCGCTTGAAATGCTTGAGGAGAGGGATGTCCAGCTCTAATGTGATGCTGCCAGTGCAGACTGTGAAGACTTTCTGGATCATGATCTCACCGATGTGCTTCGTGCAGGCTAGGCATGGAAGCTCCTTCTCCATGGTCTGCTGCAGGAGAGTGCATGTCCCAGAGCGAATTCCGGTGTTGCTAGCAGTTGCGATGAAGGCCATGCTTCTCACCAAATCCACCAGGTCCCATTCTTACACAGTAGTAAAGATTGTCTCCACCATGGCAGCTCCTGTTTTTGATTGTAGCTTTTGGACATTCAGCAGCTTGACAGTTCCCTCTGCTGACACCAGGATGGGTAAACAACCCAACTTTTCTTGGTCAGGTTCTTCAGCAACCAACTTATTGTCTCAGTGAATGGTGAGGGGAACACCAGGCTTGAAGGATGAGCAGAGTTGTTGCCTGTTAGCCACAGGCCTTGATTTGCCCCTAACAGATGCTCCACCGGTTCAGAGCCATTGTTGAAAAATCTCTGCAAGTCTTCGTGTGATCCAGGGCATGAGACAAATCCGGAGTGATGATGGATGCACGAGATCAGGGCCATTGTCGTTTGGGTGAGAATGTAGTAGCTGACGTGGATGGTTGGGGAAAAAGTTCTTTGTCTTCTTTGCCCTCTTCAGTTCCTCCAGGTCAATGGAAGCTTCTACCACTGCTCATCTCTGCTGCTTTCATAGATCCTGAACTTGGGAATTCTCCTCACTCTCATGCTTCTTTGCCTAATCATCCGATAGTTTTCAGTTGATACCGAGCATGATGCCTTGGCTGCCTTCCTTCCATTGAACCTTCAGAAACGCCTTGTCTTCTCCATTCTTCAGCAGCTTCATGACATATGTGTGTGCCAAGTCGAAGAGGTTCCTCAGCTTCAGTTTGAAGTCAGTTTGCTTCCCTTCTTCCACCTCTGTCTACTTGTCTTTCAGCTTGCTAAGAGAACGCTATTCCTCATACAGATTTTCAATTTTCTGGATCCTGTGCTACCTCTGTATCACTGGAATTC
The DNA here is from genome assembly GCF_032717465.1 of Coenobita brevimanus. Taxonomy (NCBI): domain Eukaryota; kingdom Metazoa; phylum Arthropoda; class Malacostraca; order Decapoda; family Coenobitidae; genus Coenobita; species Coenobita brevimanus. Next base: position 17,479,341 of record NC_137029.1, on the reverse strand, counting down.
TGGAACAGTACCAGAGTTCAACCTCAGAGTCCATGATCATTGCAGCATCCCGCAGGATCTTCTTTTCCATCTGTATAAGATGGAACAGTTGCCAGAAGACCTCATTATTAGACATTTTACCACCCGTAAGCTGGGAAAGGGGGTCTCCAACCAACCAGATCACGTTCTTCTTCCTGGTTTTCTTCTCTTTATTACATTTGTCGCTATCATCCTCCTCCCAAAGAGTAGGCTGTTCGCCAGCTGAAGCCATTGCAATCAAACTTCGAGACTGACCTACCACCTGGATAGATTCCTCAGATGAAAGACTGTTATTTGCCTTCGTAATGCACAAAACATTCGCTAAGAAGGTCAAAGGGGGAATGACACATTACTGACAACCCAGCTCCCTCACCCGTCACCCTACCACAACCATCCCAGGGGCCATTGTGTCTTCTTTCCCCCCTCCCCATCACTTTCCTGCCTTTCCTGCCGTGACCACATCCTTTTGCGGATTATTGAGAAGCTCCCACGGATATGGTCCCATTCATCTATCTAGGGGGAAACTTCAGGGCCGTTGGGGCACCAGAATTCTTTGAGGAATGCACGCAAAAATTTTACATACAATGTTTTTACGTCAGTGGCACAATACGAGGGGGTGGCCCGAGAAGATTTTCCATTTTCATTTTTCAGTCTATTCATAAAGACCACCCTCATACATAAATATCTATATCAACATCTGTATCTATCTATCTATCTATCTATCTATCAATAGATAGACAGATAGATAGATAGATAGATATAATAAAGTGATCCGTGGTCACATACTGAAACTTCGTATACCGTATAGTGATTCAAACACAAGATGCCCTTAATCCAATTCGCTGCCCTAGTAAATTAGTCCGATCTGACAACGTTTAGATGTTGCTCTAAACGTGAACTTTTAAGAAGGTATAGACGTTTCGATAGAAATGTAGTTTGCAGAAAATTCTAAATGCGTTTAGATAGATTCGGTTCTAGAAAGTTCTGGAATATTCTAGAAGGTTCTAGACGGTTGAAGAAAATTATGGAATGTTCTAGAGGGGTTCGCCAGAAGTCTATACATACCATCAGGCAGCCTCATACAGTCAGCTGGTTGTGCATGGTGCAGTTGTACATATTGCGCTGCTTGCTCGTGAGGACATAATGTGTGTGTGTGTGTGTGTGTGTGTGTGTGTGTGTGTGTGTGTTGAATAGCCTACTTTCCATGTTTATCTCTATTTTAAGTTCAGTTTCTATTGCAGGTAATATTGTAGGCATAATATAATAGAGTACTATATGTAACCATGGTATGTAACTATATTTGCTATAGGTAACAATACATAAAACAGGTAGTTATGTCTGGGTTCTCCAGGAAGAATTAAAGAGCACATCCCCTTGTCTAGACGAATCAAGAATGCCAAACACCTCTGATCATGTGCCGGAAACGTGACAGACACACACACGCACTAATGTACGCCCACGTACGCCCACACACTTTAGCGGGAAGGTAGAGGAAGATATAAGTCCTATATCACATGTAGGGAAGTTAGTAGGGCAGGAGAGAACAAGAGTTAGACAAGGAGCGAGCGATAGGGAGTAGGAGAGTAAGAGTAAATTAGGAGGACAGCAGCCAGCATAAACTGCTACTAACCATAGGCTTCACGGGTCACTCCAAGCTCTTAAGTTTTATTCAAGTAACTCTCTCACAATAAACTCCACCGACCTAAATCTGTCTATTTCACCATCCCACTTAAAATCCAAGAAATAACGGAACAGAGAAAGCCTACATTGATAGGGACTCCTTGCTCAGACGCCGTCTGGTTCGGAGCTCTGGCCACTCTCTCTCTCAGACTGGACTCTGTCTCGTTTACTGAGGTGGAATTTTGCCAGCTTTTCCTGTTTTTTCTTTCTCTTTTGGGACTCAGTCTCTGTTACAGAGACTGAGTTTCTGTTTACTATACTCGAGGCTCAACTCTGTCCCTGACAGACAGCCACTGCCTGACTGTGAGAGTGTTTGTCTAGTGTGTTTGCGTGTGTTTGTCTGTGTTTGTGTGTGCTTTTTCTTTTTCTTTTCTTTTTTTTTTCACGGCTAGCCGTTAGTGTCCCCTGACGTGGTACGACGTCAAACCCTGAAGGGGTGCCGTTAGGGCACTTCCATGAAGGGGGGCCTTTGGGGCCTGGTTATAGGAAGCATCAGGGGCGGCTCTTTCTGCTAGGGTTAGGACAAGTCCCACAGGGGGCAGTAGCGGGTCTCCTACGTCGCCCTTTAGAGGGCGGGGAGAATAGGTACCCGTTACTGTAAGGCCTTTTTTTTTTTTTTTTTTTTTGCCGTGCTTTTTAGTTTTTTTTTGTGTGTGTGTTTGCCTTGTTTTTTGTGCGTGTCTAGTATATGTGTGTGTGTCTGTGTGAGTAACGTTTGTGTGTGTTTGTGTGTCTGTCCCTCAGGGACATGATTAAGAGGACACAAATCCCCCGACCCATGGGCCAAGCCCGTCAAACCCTTTCCCAGCAGAGGACGTCTTGCCCTGCTGCCGTGCCAGATGCGAAGCGGGAGCGGCGTCTTCCAGGCGCCAGCTCCCACTCGTTGACGTCTGGCGACGCCTCTGCTTCGCCTAACTCTCCTAGGCTTAAGGGGACTGCTCCCCATGCGCAGTCTGTTGCCTCAGGCCCCCCTTCCTCTTCGGCACGTGCACATGCAACCAAGGTTGCACGTGTGCATGAGGGAATGGAGGAAGATGCATCGGCTCCTCCTCCTGTCCCCAGAACCAAAGGAAAGACTGCTGGTGCCACCCATCCAGCCGCCACTCCCTCTGTGCACTCGCGCCTTCAGTCACCCACCACTATCAAGGTGCCACCATCTGCTGCCTTGGCTGCACAGAAAGTCCGTGCTGCAACAGAACCTACTACTGCCGGCTCTCCTGCTGAAGCTGCCCATTCTGCTACAGCTGTTGACTCTCCTGATGCCGATGGATTTATCCCTGTGGTGCGCAAACCACGGCGAGCGCTGCAGGGAAACGCCCCTCCTCCAGCATCCAGGACTTCGGTGCCACGGAGGCATCCCTCCGTGTCGGTAGCCGTGCGCCCTCCACCTCGCTCTTCTTTCCCAGCGTTCCACATGCCTGTACAAGAGGGGCACGCGACAAGTTACGACGCTGTAGCTGCACTGGAGCGTCACCTGCTGGGGCTGCGATGCTCCAATCTAATTGGGAAAGATGGGAGCTCAGTCTTGGTGCCAAAAGACGAGGGAGCTTACGACCTATTGACGGCAGCAGCACAGGACGAGGCCTCCCCTGTCAAACTAATAGAGCTGACACCTGGGCAGCAGAACAGAAAGGCAGTCATCATGGGCTACCCCTTGCGGATGCCCGTGGAGATACTCTTACAGCACCCTCAGGTCGAAGAGGCAACCCGCTGCCAGAAAGCGTGTACCAGGGAGGAGACTCGGCAGGTTGTCATCACCCTGTGGGGTCCTCTGATCCCTGTGATCGACCTGGGGAACTGGGGAGAATACCACCTCCGCCCCTTCACCCCAGAGCCATTCCGCTGCTACAGGTGCCAGCGATACGGCCACCACAGAGCCACTTGCAACCGGGCCACAGTCTGCGGGATGTGCAGCGGCCCGCACGAAATGGAGAGGTGCTTGGCCAAATTCAAGGCCAAGGAGGCTGTCTCCACCCGCTGCCCCAACTGCTCGGGAAAACACCAGCTGCCCTACCAGAGTAGCACTGGTCGATCGGGGGTGAGAACGCCAAGTTGCCTGGGTAAAGGAGCAACAGGCAAGCAGCAACAAACCAGCACCTCCAGGAACCTTCATTTGGGGACAGCAACGCTGTCCAATAGCAACTGCACCTCCAGTGCTAGACAAGGCAGCGTTTCCGCCACTCCAACCTGCTCTCACTCGTCACACGACGACCGCGGAGGTCCATCACCCTCCTCCCCCTCCAGTTCGGAAGACAGTCGAGGAGTTTACTCCACCCATGCCCCACAACACGGACTCTCCTCTCATAGTCTTCACAAGGGAACAACTGCGAACGCTGGGCACAGAAATTGCCAGAAGCCTGGCTCAGATGCTGGGCACAGTCCTCGGCAGGCCTCTGGAAATGGTACCATTAGTGCAGGCCGTCGATGCCATTGTCGACCAAGTGGTGGTGGCAAAGCAGCACCCACACCCTCCTACCCTAGTACCTCCTGCATCACCTCCCACACAGACAACTGTGGAAGAGCCAATACCAACCGAGCTTCCTCTGCCTCGCCCCCAAATGTCAGTCAACATTCCTCCGGGACTCACACCAGCCACAGCAGCCATCGAGGAACAGCGGAGGACCCTCGGACTCCCAACAGATCCTCCCCAGTGCCAGACATTGCTGCCAGCCTCCGAGTCCTACAGTGGAACTGCTTAGGGGCACGGAGCAAGCTCGCCCACCTCCAGGAGGTGGCTGCTCAGGAAAACATACATGTCTTCCTGCTCCAAGAGACACTCCTCCCCCACAGCTCCACTTTTTGACTCAGAGGCTTCAAGCGCTTTTTTCTCCCCTGGATCAGGGGTACTACACGAGGATGTGCTATCCTCGTTCGGGATTACATCCCCTGCCACGAGTACGACCCTCCAATACGCTGCGGCGAGGGCGTAGAGGTGCAAGGTGTTGTTTTGCATCTTGCCTCGACCTCCCTGACATTTTTCAATGTCTATAAAAATCCAGCAGGGACCCTTGATCTGGGAGAGATTATGGCTCATGCTGCAGCGGAGTCCACATTTATTGCGGGAGATTTTAACGCTCACCACCCTGTTCTCTCCTCGCCAATTTCAACAAACGAAGACGGTCGCCACCTCACCATGGCCTTAGAAGAATTCCCTGGAGTAGCCCTCTTAAACGATCTGTCTGAGCCCACCCACGTAAGCGGTGGTAGACTTGATCTCTCCTTCGTTTCTTCTCCTCTTGCCAGTGTGTCCAGGTGGTCCCTACACCCATACCTCACTAGCGATCATTTCTCTCTGGTGACGGATCTCCCGGCGGCCCCATTCCCACCTCCTCCGCCGCCTCCACCTCGCTGGGACCTCCACCAGGCGAACTGGCCAACGTTTGCTGAGGCTGTTCAGGTCACCCTAGTCTCTGTCGCTCCTCCTTCCACCCTTGAGGACTATGCAGAACATGTTGCCCACACACTTCATCGTGCCGCCACTGCCAGTGTTCCCCTTACGAAGAGCCCCACGGCCCTCTTTCAAGACCATTGGTATTACGATGAGAGGGTCCGTGAACTAAACCATCGGCTCAACTCGGCACGAAAGACATTTCGATGACGACCCTCTTCACCTACAAGGAAATACCTGGCTGCAGTGGCACGACATGTTTCCCATGAAAAACGCCATACAAGGGAGGAGGCTTGGATGAAATGGTGCCGGTCCCTAGACTGCCACTCCACTCGTAAAGAGATGTGGGCCCGTATTAAATATCTGTCCAGTCCCCGGCTTCCCAGACCACCATCCCACCCTGATCCAGCGGGCGAGGCCGAACGTCTTGCAGTCCTCTTTCCTGCACGCACACTTCTAGTATGCTACCGCAAGATGTCAGGGACTTGCAGGCACGCCTTGCAGACCCTCGTGTGGAAGCAATTGAGGCAGCTTGCTCCCGCTTGGATGTCGCTGACCACCTTTTTACCAATCATGAACTCGACAGGGCACTTAAAAACAGGCGGGATACAGCTGCAGGAAGTGATGGTGTAGTGTACTCCTTCCTAGCCCATGCTGGCCCTAGTGGGAAGGCCACTATCCTTGATTTGTTCAACCGTTCATGGGTGGAAGGTCGCCTCCCGAGATCGTGGAAAACAGCCATTATTCACCCCATACCCAAACCTCGTGACCCAACCAACATGAGGCCGATTTCCCTTCTCAGCTGCATAACTAAGACTGCGGGAAGGCTAGTGCTTTCGCGGCTGGCTTGGAGATTAGGCCCTCTCCATCCACATCTTTTTGCCTTTCTCCCAGGCAGAAGCACGATACACTGTCTCACTTCCCTTTTGGGTACGCTGAGACGCGGTCATGGTATGGCTGCTTTCCTCGATCTCGAGAAGGCTTTTGAGATAGCCAACCCTCTTGCTGTCCTGGCAGCTCTTGCAGCTAAAGGGGTGGGGGGAAGACTTTTCTCGTGGGTGAAGGATTTCTTTCATGACCGATCAGCTCGAGTCCGCTTCCAGGGTCACATTTCTGCCTCTTACCCGCATGAGAACGGCACTCCACAGGGCAGTGTGCTGAGCCCTCTTCTTTTTAATGTACTCATTGAGGGCCTCCTTAATACCAACTATGGCCGTGGTGTTACACTATTCTGTTATGCGGATGATCTTGCTCTTGTTTTTTCACAAAGGAACTGTTTTGTACAGGCACCAGTTGCCCTTGCCCACTTATATGACAAGTGCTGTGACCTTGGCCTCAAGGTCAACTCTGAAAAATCAAAATGCCTGCCGTTTGGTCTACGTCCACCTGATCGTCCTCTTATTTTTGGGGGTCATCATCTGGAAGTGGTTCACAATCACCAATACCTAGGTGTTTGGCTTGACAGCCGGTTAACGTTCAGTTGCCATGTCCGCTATTTACGAGAACGTGCTGCTACCCGTACCTCTGCCCTCAGAGCCCTCTGTAGTCACTCTCTAGGGGCCTCATTTTGGGTCCTCAGAACATTTTATGTGCATGCCATTTGCTCGATAGTGGACTACAGTGCACCGTGCTTAATAAACATCTCTGAAAAGCTCAGCAGGTCTCTGGAAGTTATCCAGAACACTGCTCTGCGTGTCATGCTCGGTGCACCCCCATGGACTCGTCTTGTCAACCTCAGGGCTGAGAGTGCCTTCCCGTCTCTTAAGTATCGGATATGGGCACGAACAACGGCTGTCACTGCTCAACTCTGCCGACATCAATCACATCTTCCTGTGTCTGCATTACTTCAGCGTACTCTAAGTCGACCCCCACATCCACACCCAGAAGGGGACTGGATTCTTGCAACTGCTGACATCATCCGACGCCTGGATGTAACTGACGCCATTATAGGAGACCCTGATTTGCCCTGTCCTGGATACTCACCTGCACCACCTTGGCGAACTTCAACTTTTACATATGTTCTTCCTTCGTCAGGGACTCCAAAGTCTTCATTTCCTGCTGTACTATGCCAGGATGGACTCTGACGTGTGATAGACCTTCACGCACCAAACTCTGCTATTTATTACACCGATGGGTCGGTTGATGCTCAGGGGAATGCAGGAGCTGCAATGGTCTGTGGCACTCATGTCGAAACTTAGCGGGTATCCTCTGGGGTCTCTGCATACCAAACTGAGTTGGTTGCCATACTGGGTGCACTTAGACATGCTGATCGACACCTCTCTCGACGTGTCGTTATCCATACAGACTCCCTCTCTTCCCTCCACGGCCTCATGGTGCATCGATTCCCTGATAATATCCATCTCATGACAAGTATCATGACGGTGGCTGAGTCAATTGCTAGGAGAGGTGGTGAAATTTTTCTTCATTGGCTACCTGGACATGTTGGCATTGCAGGGAATGAAAATGCTGACATTGCTGCTCGGCAGGCCTGCTCTCTTCCTCAGGTAACATTTCCTTTACGATCCAGTATCTCTGCTGTCATGCGCAGAGTGACCACCACCATAGGCCACATGTCACGTGAAGAACACGAGACACAAGTTTGGGAGGGATCACGCTCGGCAAAATGGTACGCCACAGCAACGTCCTATGCACCCCTATCGGTTGCACCTGGTACTCCCAATCACACCATAGTACGTATTCGTAGATTACGATTAGGATTTCCCTGTTACAGTCAGATAACAGGTAGTAACCCTGAACCATGCCCTCACTGTCTTGAACAAAGCGATCAGCCTTTGATTCATTATGTCCTGGACTGTCCTGCAACAGCCCATCTTCGTTCCAGCCTCAATGACCACCCTCTCGGTGGCTTAGACAGATCCCAGATGGCAGCAGGTATCATTGGAAGAACTCCAACTGCCGTGCTTTTGAGGGTGGTTACTGCCTACCCTCCTCCTCGATAGAGAATAGCCTGCTAGAAGTAAGAATAACTACTCTGACGGTCTTTCCATGCCCGTGTTCTCCTTTTTAGGAGAACGAATCTAATCTAACTAACTAACTACATTGATATCTCCTACACGCCTCACCATTATTCTCCCCTGGGGTCTCTCCCATCGACGAACAACAAGCTAACTTTCTCTATAGAAGTACATCCTCGGCTACGTCTACTTACGTTGGTGGCAGGATCACCCCACACAGGAAGTAGCTGAATTAATGAAGTTAACAGACTGGAAGCTAGAACAGGCTAAACACATAATGATCACCATGATCCAGGACATCCCATCAACTAGGAGTAACACATTTGAGACAGGAAATGACATATCAAATACACGTAACAGACGTGGTTTGTTCGACTTAGGTGGAGCAATTATAGGCAACATTTTTGGACTGGCCGCAGAAAATGATCTAGAGGAAATAACAAATTTAACAAAATTGCACAAATTCTCTCATATCAACATAAGTTGGCTGACACCCAGAACACCTTCATGATGACGATTATAAAGAACGTAAGGAAGGCAGAAGCATCAACTCTAGGAACTGTGGAGAACGTAAATGCACTAGAAGGAAACAGTACACTATTCCATCACCTCTCTGTGATCATGGAACACATTGACGTAATAATACTACAATTAGACAGTACTAGAGCTCAGTATCAGTCTTTCATGAAAGGAATTGTTAATGCTGGTAACGGAAGGATCACCATTAATCTACTACTCACTCACAGTCTCCGTCAAATAATTAGTCAAGGCATACATAAGTATTGTTTGAAAACTTTGTTTGAGGAAAGAGATCTGATGTTATATTTTCCATATTTGGAAGCAACACTCACATCAGTAGTAGTTCATGTACCGATCGTAACAGATGATTTTTTTTCACAGTCTATCAAATATACCCTTTTCCATCTGAGAAAGATGACTCATTAATCACCATCAACATCAAAGCAGAAGTCATCATGGTCTCCAAGAAACAGGACGCTGTGACTTTCACTAGTGAAACAACAACTGAACACAAATGTCGCACATCATTACATGCATTTCATCTTTGTCCTGCGTACATCCTCACGTTTCAGCCAGCTGAGACAGTCCCTTGTGAAATGGCTATTATAAAAGGTCATGACATCCCTCATCATTGTAACTTCACATTCGCTCCAGATAAACTCATCCATCATCAATGCATTGGACATTCACAATTCTTCTACTTCACTCAAAATACATCAGTTTTTGTGACTTGCCCAATCACACCTCCAGCCCATACATCAGCATCTGGTTTATACATCTCTCTAGATTACTGTACAGTCCTGACACCTACACTATCCACCTTGCCCACTAAAAACCATTATGCGATTCTCAGCCAAACACACAAGTACTTCCAGCCATTACCTAGGATGAACTTCAATATAAGTGCACACATTAAACTCACTTCACCCAAGTATGAAACCATGCAACTAATAAATCAGACAATACAAGCTTGGGAAGAATACAGTAGGATTATGTTCAACCCATATTATGTGTACAGGCCAGTTCCAGTCATCTTTGTAATTTTTTCCATCATATTTGCTATGTTACTTCTGGCCTTGTACAGAATGCAAGCAAGAATTGCTAACCTGGAATCAGTGTTTAAGAACTGTTCTGTACAAGTGAGACAAACTATGTAAATATTGTAAATATTGTATATACAGTATACATATATTTTATATAAATTAACAAAATATGGGTCACATAATATAAGCTTACTTTAATTATATTACTGTCCCATTCCTATATGAGTATATACAGGAAGTCCTTCTAATATATGGTGTATAATTGACTACAGGAGACTTGCCATTGGATTATTTTAATATTACTATTATATTTATATATGTACACTACATGTACCATTTTATTATGTTACAATTCTATTACTACAATGACTACAGTTATAATCACTACATTATCACAACTGTATAACTTTTACAATATGTACTTCACTTAATTAACTTGTAGAATAATTGTCATGTATATATGTATGTATTAATACATTATGACTGTCGTTGGTACGACAGTGGGCATGACTAAGCTATATGTAGGCATAATATGTTATAACACGGTATATAAGTATATAGCTATAGGTAACAATATATAAAACAGGTAGTTATGTCTGAGTTCTCCAGGAAGAGTTAAAGAACACATCCCCTTGCCTAGACGAATCAAGAATGCCAGACACCTCTGATAATGTGCCGGAAACGTGACAGACACACACACACGCACAAACGTACGCACACATACGCCCACACACTTTAGCCGGAAGCTAGAGGGAGATATAAGTCCGATATCACATGTAGGGAAGTTATTAGGGCAGGAGAGAACAAGAGTTAGACAAGGAGAGAGCGATAGAGAGTAGGAGAGTAAGAGTAAAATAGGAGGACAGCAGCTAGCATAAACTGCTACTAACCATAGGCTACACAGGTCACGCCAAGCTCTTAAGTTTTATTCAAGTAACTCTCTCACAATAAAATCCACCGACCCAAATCTGCCTATTTCACCATCCCACGTAAAATACAAAGAGGATAACGGAACAGAGAAGGCCTACACTGATATCTCCTACACGCCTCACCATTATTCTCTCCTGGTGTCTCTCCCATCGACGAACAATAAGATAACCTTCTATATAGAAGTACACCCTCGGCTACGCCTACTTACAATATGGCTTCAGTCACTACACGAAGCAGTGCTTCTGTCTGGTTTATCGGTCATCCTGAAGAGACTATCACTGGTTGTCAACTACCATCTAAGGGTTAAGTGCTCAGGCATTTTTTTTTCCCAACACATAATCCTGAAGAAAACCAAGTCTGACAGTATGTCTGCAGTGATTGACACTGTTCTTTATTTCTGAGGTTCAGCCAATGTTCCGACCTCGACCGTCTGCTACTGCAAGAAGTTTCTGGGACAAGTCAAGCAGTATGAAAAGCTGAAGAACAATCGACTGAAAACTCAGAGCCATATCGAATGAAGGAAGACATGTTTGGAGACCTTGAAGAACTGTTTGACATCTCCATGCTAGATGCCCAGATACTGTTTGCGTAGGAGGAAGGCAAGGCTTTCCCATTCAGTCAGCAAGAAGATTGCATGCAATCGACAAAGGCAGGAGTTGACCAGCTGTTTCAGAAATCCTGTGAGGTGAAACGTAGGCGAATGGAGACAGCAGGAAAGAAAGGAAAAAATCTGACAGAGAAAGGGAAGCTATGGCTCAGATAGTTGATTCGTTGAAAATTGATTCCCTCTCTTCTTCTTTGTTACCTGAAGTAGAATCTATTGCATTTATCCCCAAGCCCCATGAAACAGTAAGTTAGCCAAAGAGGGTCAGGAGATTGCCCACACGTTTCTTTCCCCTGTGGTGACTTTGACGTTGGATAGGGTAAATATATCAGACAGGACAGCGATGTTTGCGATGGGAACCTTTGCAAGAGCAGCTGGTCAAAACTTGAATGAACTGACGCTTTCCAAAAGCTCTATCCGTCGCCATCGAATTCAGAACCGTGAAATGACAGCAACTGAAGCCAAAAAACACGACATACCACCAACAATGCCTCTTCTCTTACACTGGAAAACAAAACTGCTGCCTGGCCTAACCCAAAATGAGAAAGTTGACATTGCTGCAGTCTTGATGACAAGCAAAGATCGAGAAATCCCGTTTGGTGTCCCCAAAGTTACCAGTAGCTCTGGGATTGCTCAACCATATGTGTGTCTGAACCTCCTTCATGACCGTGGCTTTAAAGAGAACATCAGGGAAATAGTGTCTGACACTACTGCTTCAAACATTGGCCTGTCTGAGGGAGCATGTATGAAGATACAGCAAGATCTGAATCAAGAGGTTGCTATGGGCAACTTGTTGACATCATGTTCATGAGACTGTCTTGTCTGACGTTTTCAAGGAGGCATACAAGCTGGCATCAGGACCGTACACTGAACTTTTAATGTGTTTCCAGAAGCAGTGAAAATTCATAGACAAGGCCTGTTGGATTCCAGCCACAGAAGACGAAGATCTTGCACAGTGATTCTCTGATGGTGGTGATCTAGTCCAGGCAAAGGCGTCAGCAGTTGAGTATCTTAAGTCAACACTGGAGCAGAAACTCCACCCTAGGGATGATTACTCAGAACATCTAGCATTCCTGTTCTTGAGTGAAGTCCCAGACGGCTCAACTAACATCCAAATGCCTTGTGCATTCCACCAAGCCAGGTGGATGGCAGAAGCCATCTGTGCTCTCAATATATACCTTTTCAGGGTTCAGTTTATGCTTACTGTTCAGGAAAGGCATGCAAAGCACAGTGTTGGCCTGTTTGTTGCACTCAGCTATGTCAAGTACTGGAAGGAAGAGATGATTGCCAGATATGCTTCCCAAAACGACCTTGACTTTATGTGCCATCTCCAGAGTGGCCTGCCTGAGCGAAGCTTCGCTGAGACAGCTCTTTGCAGCTTGGAAGCAACATCTCTGGTACGTTTCGGAGGAGATGATTGCCTTGGCCTTTCTCAACGAACGAACTGACTTCTCAAAGAAAACTGCTTTGATTCAGAACCTGAAGAGACTCCAAATAAAAAAGCTCTGAATGAACTTGAAGACAAGAACTTTTCTCCTCGGCAACCGCTAAGTTCATGACAAACAGGACCATGAGCATTCTTGAAGCCTTCCTTCCAGATTGAAAAGAAGCTGACCGGTTTTTACAGACGTTGTCCCAGGAATGGGATGAAGAACTCATCTACAAACGGTTCAAAGTGGCCTGTGATAAGATGACGGCTGTCAATGACTGCACTGAAAGAGCAATTTCTCTTGCGACAAACTTCAGCTCGAAACTCACGAAGGATTAGCGACAGAAACAGTACATCCTGACCGACGTGAGGCAGCATCAGCATGACATTTTGTACTCTTAGATGGAGGCTTTCGTTGAATAGCACTTTCATTAAAAATAACAAGGTTAACTGTGCTGCAATGCCTTTTCTGAGTATGTGCATACTGTTCATTTTAACATTAGAGACAAAAACCTCTGGTTTTATGTTCAGTGTTCACGTCATGTATGTGTAGTACAATAATATGATGGTAAAAAAAAGTGAAAACTGTAGCGCTCTCTAATCATTAAGCTACAGAATTGAAATTTTGGAGATTCGTTTGATTAATAAAAGGGAACAGAAGCAACTTGTGTTCGTCATGCAGTCCTGTTATTTATATTTTTGGACCACCCTAATATATGTATATATTTATATATATCCATCTATCCATCCATCCATCCATCATCCAGTCCTATGTCGCCCCATGAGGAGCGTAGGAACCTATATATATATAGATAGATAGATAGATTGATTGATTGATAGATAGACAGATATATATATATATATATATATATATATATATATATATATATATATATATATATATATATATATATTCGTGTATATACATAAACTGAAGATGAACAGAAAGAAAAATTCAATGACAGAAATCCATACAACACAACAGATTGTGGATGTCCTCCATTCGTTAAAAAAGAAATCCATAACAGTTGGACTTGAACTGTTGTACCTTGAAGTTTTGGGAGAAGCTAATCAGATGAAGAGAGTTATAAGAAATAATTTGGGGAATAAAGGAATCCTGATAAGCAGAAGTTCTGTAGTATGGCTGTGTGACAGTCAAATCATAAGTGCTACCAGATGCCCGTGTAGCACTGGGGGAAGGCGTCGAGAGGTTGGACATTGGATGCAACTTCGTCTAAACATTTCGAAAGTATCTGTATCCATCTTATTTGTGGGGATGGTAGTCTATTTATATTCACAAGGTTATTAGTTTTTCTTTTAGCTTTGTTTAGAATTTTATCCAGTTGTTTTTTTAGTGCAGCCTCTCCGAATCCACTCTACAAGGGTGAGCAATATTCGAGTTCAGAGTGCACATGACTCCTGTAAAGTATAGCTAACTGGTCGCCAGTGAAGCAGTTACGGATTCTGTACAATAATCGAAGTTTGTTTGAGGCGGTCTTAGTGTGTAATCTAACGTAAAAGGTACAACTGAGGGTCCTGTTAAGTCAAACACCGAGAATTTCCATACTCTTGGAGGTAGGAATATTGTTTGTATTGATGGTAAGATAGGATTCAGGCAATATCTGTCAGTTAGTATTTTGGATATATATATTTGGTTTGCCTAGCATTAAATGAGACTGTTGTTTTGCCGCCATTCAGTGATCTCAGAATATGTTTTGATTTATGGAGACTGCTGTCATGAGTTGGGACTTAGAGATATATTTCGTGAATACATGGTTAAGTGTAAAGGTACGGTGAAGCATTGAGTCATCTGCTTATGAGTGAATGGGGTTATGGGTGATAGACAAGGGATTATCAGTATGAAAGTGGTACAGGGTTGGAGCCAGGAATAATCCATGTAGCACACCAGCATTTGCTGAATGAAAATTGGAACATACATCATCTATTTTTTACCCTTCTCTTTCAGTTGCTGAGATATGGAGAGATCAGTGGGAAAAAGGATGATAGGCTGTAGCAAGAGAGTTTGGATAACAAGGAACGGTGCCACATTCTCAAAAGCTTTAGAAATATCAAGGGATTACTGGATGCATTTCTATTTATCGGTCAGTTGACTGATGGACTGTGTTAGTAATGAGATTGCGTATAACAACAGTGGATCTTTCCTGGCGAAAACCATCCTGTCTGTTACTAATTAACTTGTTGAATTCAAGACGGTTAACAATCTACTTTTAAATGGCAATCTCAAATACCTTACCAAGAAAAGATGTGATAGCTATGGGTCAGTGATCTGAGGACTCAGAGGAACATTCTTTCTTTTTTTTTTCTTTTTTTTTTTTTTATGTGTCCGACTCTGGGCATAGGCTTCACAGCCTGCTCTCAAGGCCCAGTAGTCCTCCTACATACCATACACCTCTCCACATGTCACCACTTCGGCGCTAACACCCACCGTCCATAATGAATACATGCTAGGGCTGTCTCATACAGGACTGGTGTATTGGTATTAGCAGGGGTACTTTTATGACATGTCGGCGGGTCTTCTGGTAGATCAAGAAAGTCTGCTTTTATGAAATTCAAATCCTTAAACTGTTCCCTGCCCCAGCCAGGATTCGAACCTGGGTCCATCAGGACTGCAGGCCGCCTCTCTACCGATTCAGCCACCGTTGGAACTGGGTGAATGTTGGCTCCTTTCCAAGAATCAAGGAATGAAAAAGTACGTATGCATAAACTGAAAAAATGAGCTACAACAGGAGCCTATATGGTATATATATATATATATATATATATATATATATATATATATATATATATATATATATATATATATATATATATATATATATATATATATATATATATATATAACAAACTATATCATGATTACCTAATGCAATCTGGATCAATATTGGCGCATACATAATGTGTGAGAAGAAGTGGTTCGATTTTAGTCTAGATCAGTCAGAGATAAAGATCACCAGTAATAGTCAAAGCTCATTGTGTGGATACCATTTTACTTATGTCTGGCAGAAACGCTGTGCATGGAGATGGGAAGAAGTGAATCGATTTTTGTGTAGATTAGTCAAATATCCAGGTCACGGATCAAGATCAGATTTCGAGTGTGGTGTTGCTGTAGCCTTTGTTCACCCTACCTAACGATCTGGCACAAAATTGGCCCACATATTGTGTGTGGCCCTGAAGGAAGCGATTTGATCATGATACAGATCCAACATAGGATAAAGCCATGAGTCAAGGTCTAATCAGTCTACAAAAAATATATCAAAGATGCCTGAATCCATATACATCAAACTTGAGCCACTCACTGTGTGTTGGGATGGGACTTGATTGTGGAAGTGATTATGAAAAATTAAGATCATTGGTCAAGGTCAAAGTTCGGACTCGGCGTCCCTCTGCTCTTTGAGCATCTTTCGTAGTTTTATTTTTCGTCTTTTTTTTTTTCCCCCTTTGTATTTACGACTTTCTCTAACAAATTCGTCCCGCTGCCTTTTCCTTTCTTCGTCAGTATTCACGTGATCGTTCTATAACGATGGACGTCCATTACACAGGCACTCGCAACAAAGAGGCGTGTGTTATGTTATATTACCTCCGCCAAGGAGGTTATGTTTTTGCCAGCGTTTGTTTGTTTGTCTGTTAGCAAAATTACTCAAAAAGTTATGAATGGATTTTGATGAAATTTTGTGGAAAGGTGGGCCATGGGCCAAGGAGAAAATGATTAAATTTGGTGGCGAAACAGGATCTGGATCCGGAGTATCGCGAACAATATCTCCAAAAGTCATCAATGAATCTCAATGAAATTTTGCGGAAAGGTGGACCATAGACTAAGAAAGAAGTTATTAAATTCGGGGCGGATCCGGATCCGGATCCTATATCAACGGATCTGTTAGAAGGGATACTCAATAAGTTATGAACGGATTTTGATGAAATTTTGTGGAAGGGTGGGCCATGAGCCAAGGAAGAAGTGACTAAATTTGGGGATGGATCAGGAACCGTTTCTGGAGTATCTCACACAATATCTTCGAAAGTTCTCAATGAATTTCAATAAAATTTTCTTGAAAAGGTGGGGCATGTACCAAAATAGAATTGATTAAATTTAAGGCTGATCCGGATCTGGATCCTTTTTAATGGCAATGGCATTGGCGAAGGTATGTGCTCTGTGAGTGCTTTCTGGTTAAGCCAGTTTCTTTGTTTCTGTTTTGGAGAAAACATCCGAGTTTTGATCCGATTATCCCGAATTCTATGAAAGGATTGAGGGTTAGTCAGGAAGTTGATGCATTGTTTTTGAGGACAATACGACAAAGATCAAAGTTATATGACACGGTAAGCTTAAATAGTTTTGATCTGATTTAGACCAAACATGGTGGTTGGATTGAGGGTGAGGAATGAAAGTAGGGCTATGATTCAGGGAAGACTCAAAGGTCAAGGTCACAAGGAAAGGTCACAGGATAAGATCACTTGGCTAGGTAAACTTGCACAGTTTTATTCCGATTTAGACCAAACTTGGTGGAAATGTTGGGGGTCTTACAACAAAGGCTGAAGGTCAAGGTCACAAAGCAAAATCAAATGTTCTACCCTTAGACCAAGTGTAGGGTCCAGGTTTGTTTGAGTGATCTTTAATGTTCAGTTTAACTTTACTTGCCTCCCAAGACTCCAATCTACCTACTTAACCCATTTCTGTTTTCTTATGTCATCACTGACTTACACTTCAACTGGCCCATCTGTAATTCTCTTCACAGGACAGGATGTCTTTCCCTTGTCCTCTCCCACTACTCAGTACCATCCCAACGTTTCCTGCCCTCTCACGTCTGCCACCTCACTCATTTCTGCTTTGATATGCTGAATACTATAAAAACGTCAACCAGTCAACTCACAACACCTAACTCCACTCTGTACAGTATATTCCTCCTATCGTTCCTCAGTACTCACTCCCATCGCAGTTCATCTTACTCCACTTCATTCATACCTGAAAACCTGAATCGAAGTATCTAAAAAAAAAAAAATGGCACTAATATGGCTGGTTTTCTGCCCTTACCGTCTTAGGCGTGACATGCAGCAATCTTTGCTGATCTGGCTCGATCTGATGGACCAGAAGCGACATAGGAGGGCTTCAAAAGATCTAAGTTGACTGTAAAATCCTAAACTGACTGGTTTGTGTCTGGAGAAACCAACCAAAATGGCTATAAAATATATAAGCTTACCTGTATATGCACCAACTTCTCAAAGCTCAGATGAAGAAATAGAAACATTCCATGACGACATCTCCCAGATTATGGAAGAAGAGAAGACCACATATACTATACACATGGAAGACTTCAATGCAAAAGTTGAGAAATCAAAGAATGGAGAAGCATGTATGGTAAAATTTGGAGTGGGAGAAAGGAATGAAAAGAGGAGAAATGGTGGTAAATTTTGCTGAAATGTATAACATGAGAATAATGAATACATTCTTTCACAAAAGAACAGGGAGAAAATGGACCTAGAGAAGTCCAAATGGAGAAACAAAGAATGAAATCGACTTCATTATAGCAGATGAGAAGAACACGATCACAAATGTCACGGTTATCAACAAAGTAAATGTAGGAGGGGACCACAGAATGGTGGGTTGCACCGTCAGATTCAATTTCAGAAGTGAGAGAAACAAGATGAATAAAGATAAAAAGATATGCTCAATAAAAGTAAACGAAAATAAAGTAGCCTTTCAGTTAGAAATAAGGAACAGATTTCAGGCTCTAAGTAATACTAGTTGTGGCACTGGTGAGCTAAATCAGTCTAACAAAAGTGATAAGAGAATCAGCGGAGGTAGCAGGGAAACCTAATACAATCAAAGGTAAGAATTCAGAAAAGACACTCGAGCTTATAAAAAAAAAAAAGGAAAGGAAAGGGAAGTAAAAACAAAGAAAGATGAAACAGAACGACAGGAATGAAATAAGCTTATCAACAAGAGACAAAGAAGAATAAGAAAGAGAAACATGGGTCAGATCAAAGAAACCATAAAAAAAGAAAAAAAGTCTGAAACAGGTCCGAAGTAAAATGGCATTAGGAAAGCAACACATTTTATCACTGAAAGACAAAAACGATGAAGTCATTAAACGCAGAGAAAAGATGGTGAAGAGAATTGAAGAATTTTACAAAGAACTGGATGCATCAAAGACAGTAGTACCAATTGCTAACTTTAGCAGTTGAAACAGGTGAAATACCTGAGGTAACACTAGACGAAGTAAATATTTCTCTTTAAAAATGTGAAAAGAGGGAAGGCTCCGAGAGAAGATGGAATAGTAGCAGATTTACTGTTGGATGTTGGAGCAAAAGTACTAAACAGGCCTGCTCACTAATTTACTCAATATAAAAAAGAAGAAATTTCCCAAAACACGTTCTAATACAATAGTTATTTTACCTTACAAAAATGGTGGCTCAAAAGATCTTAGTAACTATCGACCCATTAGCTTATTATCAGTCATTTACAAACTCTTCACTAACGTCCTTTCCAGCAGAATAACAACAGATTTGGAGAAAAATCAACCTCTTGAACAGGCAGGATTTCAAAGCGGGTATTCAACTATTGATCATCTACACACAATGAACCAGCTAATTGAGAGAACTACAGAATATAATAAACCACTGTGCTTAGGTTTTTTGATTACGAAAAGGCTTTCCACTCAGTGGAGCAAATAGCAATTATAAATTAATTGCGAGAACAAGGAGTAAATGAGAAAATTGTAAAACTTCTCGAAAACATATATAAAGTGGGAACTGCTACAAATAAATTACATAGGGACTCGGAAAAAATTAAGACTGAGAAGGGCGTGCATCAGGGAGATAAATTTTCAACAAAAATTTTTTACAGCATGCCTAGAAAGTATTTTCAGAAAGCTAGACTGGGAGAATAAAGGAGTGAATATACTTGGAGAAATGCTAAACCATTTAAGATTTGCACATGACGTTGTCCTAATCTCAGAAACAGCAAAGCCATTGCAAGAAAATGTTAAATGACCTGAACAGAGAAAGCCTCACAGTTGGGCTAAAGATGAACCGAAGTAAAACTAATGTTTAATCCACAAACACCGAGGAGCGTCATCAGAATAAGCGAAGAAATTTTTGAAGAAGTCGAGGAGTACAGTTCTATCTACCTATCTATTGCCAGACGCCTTAATCCCTTATACGGGGTGGCCACAAACATATCGCTTCCCCGTAACCCAGTCCCCCGCCATTTCACTGCCCTACTCCCAGTTCACACCCCCCTCTCTCATATAGCTCTCCACTCCATCCCTCCATCTCATCCTTGGCCTGCCCCTCCTTCTCTCCCCCTCCACCTCACTCACATACACTCTCCTCTTCAGTCTGTCACTCTCCATCCTCCCACATGGCCAAACCACCTCAGTGTGTTTCTCCTAACGCTTCCTATCACATCCACATCCACACAACAACGCTCCTTCAGATCCTCTTTTGTCAATCTGTCTCTCCATGTGACTCCAGAGGCTCCAACGCTCCTTCAGATCCTCTTTTGTCAATCTGTCTCTCCATGTGACTCCAGAGGCTCCTGTCAAATAACTCATTTCCACTGCTCTCACTCTTGACTTGTGTCCCTCCAACAACGTCCAAGCTTCACTTCCATACGTTAGAGTTGGTATTACAATACTGTCATGTAATAACTTTTTCACTTCCATGCTCACTTCCCTGTTTCTTACCACTGCCTCCAAAGAACAAGCAACCTTTCTTCCTTGTTGTACGGTACCCTTTCAAGCACTTCACCCTCCAAACTTCCATCCTTACTCATCACACTACCCAAGTACTTAAATGTACTTACATGTTCCATTTCCTCCTCATCCAACCTCACTGTTCATTCACTGACTTCACCTTTCTCGAAGACCATAACTCTACTCTTCCCTACATTCACCTTTAGATTCCGTTTCTTACACACTCTCCCAAACTCATCCACCAAACCATGCAGCTCCGCTTCGTGTTCACATAACAACACACTATCATCTGCAATGAATAGTACAGGGAGTTTCCAAACACTGCCCTCTCTCAGTGGGGCCACTCCAGCACTGCTCTACCTTGTATCGCTTTTATAACCCCATCCATGTACAGATTGAACAACAATGGAGACACGACACATCCCTGTTTCAGTCCAACCTTGAGATTGAAAAACTCACTCATTTCACTATCCACACGCATTTTAGCCTTAGCACCCTCATACATACTCTTCACAGCATTCAACGACTTCCCATCTACTCCATATATTCTTAATATTTTCCACAATCCTTGTCTATCCACCATGTCATATGCTTTCTCCAAATCCATGAAGGCCGCATGCAACTTCTTTCCCTTCTCTAGAAACTTTTCCATTAAAGATCTAAGAATAAATATCTGGTCTACACAACCTCTTCCCTTCCTAAAGCCCCCATGTTCTTCCCCAACTAATTCCTCTGGTATTTCCCTAACTCTGTCAGTAAGTATCCTACCGTATACTTTTCCTATTACACTAAGAAGACAAATGCCCCTATGATTACCACACACTTCTTTTTCCCCTTTACCTTTGTACAAGGGAATAATTATACCTGATTTCCAATCCTCTGGGACTCTACCTTCCTCCCAGGCCAGTCTGCACATCTTCCACATCCATTCTACTACTATCTCTCCCCCATCCTTCAGCATTTCACCACACACTCCATCAATTCCTGGGGCTTTCAACATTTTGACTTTTTTCATTGCTTCCACAACTTCCATCCTACTGATTTCTTCCTGTCTTTTCACATCCCTCCTTCTACCAGCCATTCCCCAGTCACTTATACTCGCATTACTTTCATTCTCTATGTTCAACAATTCATTGACGTGTTCTCTCCATCTGCTCACTTTATCTCACTTCCCAACTAGTAATCTACCATTTTTATCTTTCACTCCCATTCTAAGTTCATTGTCACCCTATCTGACTCTCTTTCCTTCTTTCCAGAACATTTTCTCACATTCCCTCCTCTTGACACTCAAATTCCTTGCAAATTCCTCATCCACTCTCTTCTTACTCTCTCTTACTAATCTTTTCACCTCTCCCTTCCTTTCTACATATAACGCTCTCCTCCACCTCTCAACTTCTTCCGTGCCCCTATTTCTCATCCATTCATTATATGTTTTTTCCTTTTATGCCACAGCCTGTCTCGCCTCTTCATTCCACCATGCTGTTCCTTGCACCCCCTTTCGTCTTCTCTTCACCCCACACACCACTTCACATGCTGCACATATTTCTTCTGTGAATATCTTGCACACACCTTCCACGTCCCCCATCTGCTCCAATTCATATTTACTCAATCGTTCCTCCACTTCTCTCTTATATTCTGCCTTTTTCTCATCGTCTTGTAATATTTCCAATCTCCTTGCATATACTCCTTCCTCCCGTCCTCCCCTTCTTCTATTTCTCCATTTTACTTGGACCTTGATTCTGACCACCACGTGGTGGTGGTCAGAAAGTCCACTCCCCCAACCTCTATATGCTCTTGCATGCATTATACATATTCGCATCCTTTCATCCACACACACATAATCAATCATTGCCTTCCTTTCATTCAGTTCACCATCCACCCTTCTCAACACTCGCCATGTATACCTGTGGATCATTTTGTACTTGAAGAGGCTATTGGCTATCACCAACCCCCTCCCAGCACAAATGTCCACTAAAGCACTGCCATTCTTGTCTATCTCAGCAGGCACACCTCTTGCACCAACTAATCCATCCACCTTCACAATCCCTATTTTACCATTCACATAACCATTCAAAAACACTCTCTGATTCCTTTCAAACTTTTCCATGCACACTTCCACATTTGTCCAGAACTCTTCTCTCATTCTGCTTGCACGATCTTGCTTTGGCGCATACACGCTCACAATCGCCCACACTTGTTGTCCAACTTTTAGTCTTACCCACACAATCTTTGAGCCAACTGCTCCATACTCTCTTATATTCTCCATCCATCTGTTACTCACAGCAAGACACACTCCTTCTTTTGCCCTCTCCTTGTCACCTACTCCTGCACATATACCCCATCCATACTCTCATTCTCTCACACTCTCACCTCACCATTTAGTTTCAGTTAATCCATATACATCCAATTTCACACCCTCATGCCCCTGGATAATCTCTCTCTCTCTCTTTTCACCTCATCATTTGCACCTCTTACATTCCAAGTCGCCATCCGTATCATGTCCTTTGTTCGGTCCTTAGTCGTCATCTTTTGGTCAGTCCTGGTCCGAGGCTTCTTGTTCGTATTTTTAGCTAGTTGTTTTCCAGGGAGGGGCACTAACCCACCGACAACCCACTTGCTGTCACGTAAGGAGCACGTGTCGGTTGGTTATAAGGTTACCACGTGTTGGTTACCACCCAGCGTTGTACTTGGGGCAAATACTAAAATTAACTAAAGATCATGATAGCGAAATTAAAAGTCGCATTACAATTGGATGGAAAGCTTTTGATGAACATAGAGACATTGTGAAAAGTGGCTTACCAGTTTGCATGAAACGAAAAGTATATAACGAATGTATAATTCCTGCTATGACGTATGGTTGTGAGACCTGGAAACTAACAAAATCGATGGAAAATAAATTAATCTGTTCTCAGAGAGCAATGGAAAGCTCAGTGTTGGGAATATCTTTAAGAAACAAGAAAAGATCAACTTGGGTGGAAAAGCAGACTAAAGTCAAAGATATAGAAGTTATAGAAGAACAGAAATGGAGGTGGACAGGCCATGTCGCAAGAATAAGGGATAACTGATGGAGCAAGAGGCTGACTGACTGGACACGAAGGGATTGTAAGTGTAGCAGAAATGGGCCAGATAGGAGGTAGAGAGATGAGTTAGAAAAATTTGCAGGGAAAACGTGGCAAAGATTGGCTCTGTCAAGGAATTCGTGGAGAATTTTGGGGGAGGCCTTTATTCAGCATTAGACTTGTAATGGCTGCTGCTGCTGCTGCTGCTGCTGCTGATGATGATGATGATGATGATGACTGGATGTGAATGGACCTGGT
Organism: Coenobita brevimanus; assembly: GCF_032717465.1. Lineage (NCBI taxonomy): Eukaryota > Metazoa > Arthropoda > Malacostraca > Decapoda > Coenobitidae > Coenobita > Coenobita brevimanus. The sequence continues at coordinate 17,455,732 of NC_137029.1, read as the reverse complement.
TAACTGAATGGACTCGATTGACTACTATGGTCCTGAATAGGCTTAAGTGGTCTCTCTCTCTATCTGTCTGTCTATATACCTAGGCTGCTTCCCCTAAGGAAAGGGAGGCAGCCGAGACAGGACGACACACTCCCCATTTACTCATCCATTCAAACACATTCATTCGCATCTTAGCCCCAAAGGGGAGAAGGGACAGATCCTCACCGCATCACACTGAACAAGGGTCAACTGCGCAGTGCAATCAGTGACATCCGCAGCAAGACCCGACAGCAGAGCTGGTTTACCCCTGCCACATCATAATAGACCCATCCCCTTACCAGCACCTGACTTGACTAGCTGATCAGACCGAATGCGGGAGAATATCCCCTCAGGGCTGCGTCATCATTTATTCATTCACCAATTCTCTCCATTTATTTCTGTCACGCACAGAGCGTAAGTGGACTTTATTAGACCTAAATGGAAGTGAATGGCAGGTAACCAGCCGAACCAACCTGGACTGGCTTGACAGTCTGAATGGATGCAAAGGACCTGAATACAGCTCAATGACCTGAGTATGCATCTTTGGATCTGTTCTGAAAAGACGTGACCAGAAAGTATTGAGCGTGGATAAGCCTAACGTGAATGAATGTTTTTGAGTTAGGCTGGATGGAACTGAAGTGATCTACAAGAAGACCACCTGAATTGACCTGACTGGGTCGGACTAGATGTGAAAAGCATGAGTGTACTGACCTGAGTGAACATCTCTGAACCTGAGTGGATTCTATTGGACCTGAATAAACCAACCTGCACCTGGAAGGCCGTAAACTGGCCATCAAGTGCCAAACTTGATCTGCCTTGTCCCGATTTGATAGCCATGACCCCGAGCTATTCTGAGTAGTTCTAAAAATATTTGCAGTTATGTAGAGGAATGTACGTCAAATGAAATGGCCAGATGTTGCTGCAGGCACAAATTGCTCTAAATGAGTCTTGTAAGAGAATGATAGGCCACTTGTGCTGATGTTCTAGTGGAGATTATGATGGCTCAGGAAGTAACGGGAATGATAATCTTTATATCTTCGGAGCCAATGTCATGTTTCTACTTAATTCAATGAGTCTCTCCTCAGATGAGCAAAATCGTTTGGCGGTAGCTACAGTAAAGCTAAACAGTTGTCATCAAAGTGAAATGCTTAACTCATTGAGAACTAATGACCACTCCAAAACTGAATTAAAAATAAACTAGTTGTAAGGACAGCAACATACCCAAGGTGAATGAAAATGCCTGGCAGTAGCCAGAATGAAGTAAATAACCATTGTCATAATGAGGAATATTATTATTATTATTATTATTATTATTATTATTATTATTATTATTATTATTTTTATTATCATTATTATTATTAATATTATTATTATCATTATTATCATTATTATTATTAATATTATTATTATTATTATTATCATTATTATTATATTTATATTATTATTATTATTATTATTATTATTATTATTATTAAGCATTATAAGACTCAGTTGCATTTTCATTTATCTTTCAGGTTTTCCAGTTACCTTTTCCTGGCACGGCCGGGTCATATGCATGTTTTTAGATGTCTATGCAATTAGGTAAAGGACCCCTGATTAGCATCTACGGCAGCCACCCACAGTAGTTCTTTTTATTAGAGGAGGCGCCGCCGCCTTATCATAAAAGGTCTGAGTGATGGCCCTACGGTAGCCCCTCGCTCCACTAAACGTCACCACAAACTTCCACATAATTCCATACGATATTCAGCCCTATTTCACACGGTAACAGGGACTTTTTCCACGGATTCTCCTACAAGGGTTTAAGCCCTTATCGCAGTGGTGGTAATGACGTAGGGACAGGTTTTAAACCCTGCCTGGTGCGAGGGACGTGCCGTATCGTCCTGGTCAGAATCTTGGTCCATCCCTCACATATCCGTTCGTTCTTTTCCGTCCCCGGAAATCCAGCCCAGTTAATCATCTATTTATACTTTTGCTACCAGTGTTGCTTCTTCTGCTTCTTGGCTGTCCTTCTCGTCGTTAACACATATATATGTCTGTGGGTCACGATTATGCTATTAGTCAGTGCACGACATAACGAGGCAGATAATTTTCTTCTTATGGTTAATGATTTGCACCTCTTTGATATGTTTTTGTCTTCTTTCCAGTTACTCCTTCTGTTCATCATCTTCCCTAACACTTCTAATGTATTATGAAATTTCCACACCGTAGTGGGAAGAGCTATTGTGTTTCCTCCGTTTCTTTCTCTTTTTCCAAACGCTTTCTCTGCATCTCGCCGTTCCTTTATGTCTTCACCGATTTGTTTTACCATGACACAATTGTTCATTGGGCCTACACTTTTTTATTTATATTTCTCTTTATTTAGGCATTTTAAAGGTATGTATGAGGTCAAACTTCTGATCATATAAAGTCATAAATTTTGGGATTTTTTTTTTTTCTCGCATGCTTATTAATAATCATGACAATTTGTACAGAAGTGCCAACGTACTGTAGCTGTGTGAAGACCATCTTGCATTCCCTTGGGGATGTTCACAATCTTTAACTTGACTGGTCTCTCTTTTTTTTTTCTTTTTTCCATAACAACCAGTCCATATACATGCTTATTGGCTTCTTCCCTCAGCACCCTTCCTATCTGACATTATCATCTCCTCAAACACCTTTCCCACCTCCTGTCTGGACTCAGCTTCTGTTAGTTCATGTTTTAAACCTCTCCCTCTGTCCTTTTCCTTTCTCTTTCCCCACGCGTGGCCTAAACAGCTAAATATTTCTCTCTCCCCATCATCTTTTTTTTTTTCATTTAACATCACCCACCTCTCTTTAATGTACGATTATATCCCCTCTTCTTTCATTTCTTTCCCCCCCTTACAGTCGGCTTCAGTCTCGTCACTTGTCTTTATCTCCATCACTTGTTTCGGATCAGTTTCCCCCTCTCTCACATTTCTTGTACTTTACCCAAAATTTCCGTTTCACTTTCCTGCTGGTTATCTCTCTCTTCTTTATTTAGTCCCTTAACTGCTCCCCCGTTTGATCTCTTCCTTCATGCTTTATCTCTTTTCTACTTTATTTCCATATTTTCTATCACTAAACGGGCCTTTTCTTTCCTGTTTTTGGAACCAACTCTCTCTCTCTCTCTCTCTCTCTCTCTCTCTCTCTCTCTCTCTCTCTCTATCTATCTATCTATCTATCTATCTATCTATCTCTATCTATCTATCTATCTATCTATCTATCTATCTATCTCCCCTACTACAGTCTTATTCCATACCCACCTCACATCTCCTCGTCGTTCACCTCTCCTCCCTTTTCTGTTCTCTCCGCTCTTTCCTCTCTCATCACTTCTCTCCTCTCCCACCTCTTTTCTCCTCCTCACCCAAGTTCCACTCCACTGCCCCTCACTCATTACATTAATCAGGCCTCAGAAAGCGTAGTATGAGCCGGTCCCGCTGCTTAACATTCTGACGGTGAGTACATCCAACCCTCCTAATTCCCGTCCTCCCTACCCCTGCCTCGTCTTCCCTTGCCCCGCTCCCCTGCCCCCTTCACCATGCTCCTTTTACTTTTACTTCATCTAAAACTGCTCTCTCTTCATCTTGATGTTGAAGTAGTTGATTAACACTCGAATACAACGCTAGTCATGAAGAAGTGCTATGGAAAGTGTGCCGTAGCATTGTATGTTACCGCCACTGAGTTTGGTGAAACAAACCACAAATGGTTTGGGCCAAGTTAGATGAAAGAACTATAATTATTGTCCCTCGTCTATCCTCGAAGGTCCTCTCACTCCCGAATCCATTACTCCTTCGCTAAATCCATATACCTGCACAGCTATAGTTCGTCCTTATTAACTTGGAGGAAATTTTCGTCTTTTCGCAGACTGTGTCCAGGAGGTCACTGGTAACATAGTATAATACCGCACTCCATATTTTTCCATTCATTTCTGGGTGATTATTACCATATTCTAATGTTAATTTCTTTGCACTGCTGGCAAAGAAGATGGAGAGGTGGCAATTCTAGGCCACGTTAAAGTCTCTATAGTTTAGATTTCTTTCTTTGGAGACGCAGGTTACTGGTGAGTATTATAATTATAAGAAACTACAAATCAAGTAAAAATACATCTCAGTGAATTCCAACTTGATTCATGGTTGTATACACATCTCACTTAGTTACGATAAACCAAATAGTATAATAAAAATAAGTGCTGTTATTAACTGGCATGATGCACCGAAGTGTAACTGCAGTAAAATATAACTGCAAATTGATGGAACCAAAAGAACATTCATAATCACAAACACTGATACAAAAATACTGAGGTTTAATATAGGGGGCTCCGAGATAACTGCTGATGAGCAGAAATAACAGAGCAAGTGAATTACTGGCCTCATTATTTACTTTAATGACCTCAGCCTCTTTTGTAATGTATACTGTGTTGCTAATAGGTAATCTGGCTGCAACAAATAGTGAACGAGGACTTGGTTAAAGGGCATATCACATTGTGTTATACTTACTCTGACCTTGGTCCTGTGTGCGCTATCCTCTCATGCCAGAAGTTATCACTCACCCCTCACCCACTCAGACTCCTATATACTTTCCGCGCACCCTAGCACTCAAAAACCCTGTTCTTGACTATGTTGCTATCTGTATATATAGAAGTTGTGCTGCTTGTTTGTTTGTCCTTCAATCATGTCGAAACCAAGGGCCAGGGACCCTAAGACCCATATATATTCTGAATCAGGGTGACCCAAGGATGGTTTTATGACACTCAAAAATCAGATCTGGGTCGTTTGAGGTCACCGTTAGAGTGTTTGACTTCTTGGCCGGGGCAATGCCTGGTACCCCTGCAGCCCAGTCTTTGGCATGACTCACATGACGTCCAGTTCGGACATTGGCTATGTGAGATTCACCTCCGAGGTCATTTGAGGTCACTGGTAGGATGTCATTTAAGGTCTCTTTCTCTCTCTCTCTCTCTCTCTCTCTCTCTGGCTGACTGACTGGACACCAAGAGATTGTAAGCATAGCAGAGAAAGGCGAGACTGGAAGTGGAGAGGTGAGATAGAGATATTTGCAGCGAAAACTTGGTAAAGATTGGCTCAGTCAAGGGATTCTTGTGGAAGGCTGGAGTAGACCTTTGATCAGCAGTGGATTTGTAATGGCTGCTGCTGATGATGATAATGATGTATATATATATGTATATAAATATATATATATATATATATATATATATATATATATATATATATATATATATATATATATATATATATATATATATATAAATATATCGTTTTCGTTTTCGTTTTTAAAGGCTCCAACATGCTTGCATGTGTCGGCCTTGGTCACCTAATGGCGGCTCTCCATGCTGCACGATCCATTGCAGCCTCCCTGTTCAGTCCCTTAACCCTAAGGTCACACTTAATGACCTCGTCCCATGTCTTTCTCGGTCTACCCCTCATAACCCCACCCCCAATATTAACACTTCTCACCTTCCTCACCCAACTATCATCCCCCATCCTCTCCACATGTCCAAACCACCTCAATCTACCTCTCCTCATCACAACACCAATACACTCCAGTCCCATCCTACCTCTCAACTCTTCCATTGTAAACCCAGCCCCTCCAGGCCTTGGACGCAGGGACGCACTGCACATCCACCTAATCATTGTCATTTCTGTACGTCTGAGCCGGCGAATGTCTTCCTCCTTCACTGCCCAGGTCTCACTGCCATACAGCATTACACTCCTAACACACGCTGCATACAAAGACCCCTTAGCACGTAGGGAGAGCCCCCTCAATGTCAGGAGAGGCAAGAGCTCCCTGAACTTCTTCCAACCACTTCTCACCCTAGCCACAGAGCTAGCTCCAGCCCCACCTCCAGCACACAACATGTCTCCTAAATAACAAAACTCTTCCACACACTCAAGAGATTCACCAGCAAGTTCAATTCTTTCACGTCTGACGATCTCCACCTGCTCACCCCGGCACGCCGTACACATAAAATCAGCATTATCTCGCAGTCTACCTCTGATACCACTACATCTCTTATGCACCCATTTATCACACACACCGCACAAGATGGAATTACTTCCCACGCCCTTGTGGCAAACTGCACATGGCCACTCTCCCTCGTCTTTGACAGTACCGCCACCAACCCTAGATATCATCACTTTTGTTTTATCTGCATTTACCCTTAAACCCTTTTGCCCCATACCATCTCTCCACTTCCTAAACCTTTCCTCCGCCTCCCTTTCATTCTCTGCAATCAACACCAAATCATCAGCATACAACAACTCCCACGGGAGTCCGTTTCTAAAGTCACGTGAAAGGGCTTCAAGTACCATGATAAACAACATGGGACTCAAGACTGACCCCTGATGCACACCAACATTCACGGAAAACTCATCACTCAAATCTCCATTCACTCTCACCTGGGTGTGAGCACCCACATACATGGCCATAACCACCCTAACCAGCCACTCCTCCAAGCCAAGCTTTCTCATTGCCCACTTCACCACCTCTCTAGGGACTCTGTCAAAGGCCTTTTCCAAATCAACAAAAACAAAATAAAGATCCCTTCTCCTACCAATATATTTTTCCTGAAGCTGTCGAACAATGAATATGGCATCAGTGGTCCCCCTACCTGGCATAAACCCAAACTGCATCTCATCAATATTCACTCTTTCTCTAATCATACCTTCTAAAACTCTCTCCATTACCTTCATTATCTGATCTAAAAGCTTTATACCTCTATAATTCCCTCTTTCCAGGGCATCACCCTTCCCTTTATACACATTTACAATTACACTCTTCAGCCAATCATCTGGGACAACACACTCATAAATAATCCTATTTATCAGGTCAGTGACTAAACTCACCCCTATATCGCCTGAGGCCTTCAACATTTCGGCAGTCAACCCAGACACACCTGCTGCCTTCCCCACCCTCATCCTGCCTATTGCCTCACTCACAGTAGCAGTATCAATCAAAGGCCAAGGGCCAGACATATATATATATATATATATATATATATATATATATATATATATATATATATATATATATATATATATATATATATATATATATATATATATATATATATATATATATATATATATATATATATATATATATATATATATATATATATATATATATATATATATATATAAAGGTTTCCCCCATCCTTCTCCACGAATTCCTTGATTGGGCCAAACTTTGCCACGTTTTCCCCTGCAGATTTCTCTATCTCATCTCTCCACCTCCTGTCTGGCCTTTTTTCTGCTACATTTATAATCTCTCGTGTCCAGTCAGCCAGCCTCTTGCTCCATCGGTTATCCCTTATTATTGTTACATAGCCTGCCCACTTCCAATTTAGTCCTTTTATAACTCCTATAATGTCTTTGACTTTAGTCTGTTCTCTCACCCATCTTAAAAATATTCACAGCATTGACCTTTCCTTTGCTCTCTGAGAACTCTGAGAACGGATTAGATTATTTTCCATCGATTGTCAGTTACCAGGCATCACAACTGTATGTCATAGCTAGGATTATACTTTCGTTAAATACTTTTCGTTTCATACATACTGGCAAGCTATTTCTCATAATGTCTCTATGTTTACCGAAAGCTTTCCATCCAAGTGTTATGCGTCTTTTTATTTCCCTATTATGGTCTTTCCATTGTTACAGTAATTGTCCCAAATAGTTGTACTCCTGGACTTTTTCATGATTTTCTTCGCTTATTCTGATGACGATATTTGGTGTACTGTAAGTGGATTAAACATTTAGTTTTACTCCAGTTCGTCTGTAGCCCTACTTTGAAACTTTCTCTGTTCTCGTCATTTAGCATTTCTTGCAATGTCACTGCTGTTTCTAAGATTAGAATAATGTCATCTGCAAAATCTCAAATGATTTAGCGTTTCTCCATCTATATTTACTCGTTTGTTTTTCCAGTCTAGATTCCTGAAAATACTTTCTATGCATGCTGTAAATAGTTTTGATAAAACTGTATCTCCCTGATGCATGCTTTTCTTAATCTTTTTTTTTTTTTCGAGTCTGTGTAATTTAAATGTAGCAGTTCACTCATTATGTATGTTTTCGAACAGTTTTAGAATGTTCTCATTTACTCTTTGTTCCAGAAATGAACTTATAATTGCTATGTGCTCCGCTGAGTCAAAAGCCTTTTCGTAACCAACAAAACCTATGCACAGTGGTTTATTATATTCTATAGTTTTCTAATTTAGCTGATTCATTGTGTGTACATGATCAGTAATCGAATACCAGTTTCGGAATCCTGCCTGTTCACGCGGTTGGTTTTCTTCCAAATTTGTTGTTATTCTGTAAGGAAGGACTTTAGTGAAGAGTTTGTAAATGACTGATAATATGCTAATGGGTCGATAGATGCTAAAATCTACTGAGTCGCCTTTTTTGGAAATTAAAATAACTTTTGCATTACACCATGTTTTGGGAATTTTCTTCTTTTTTATCACTGAGTAATTAAGTGGGCAAGCCTGTTTTGTACTTCTACTTCAGCATCCAACAGTAAATCTGCTACTATTTCATCTTCTTCCGGAGCCTTCCCTCGTTTCATATTTTTTTTAAAATGTTTACTTCATCAGGTGTTACCTCAGGTATTGCACTTGTGTCAACTGAAATGTTTGCTATTGGTACTACTGTCTTTGATATATACAGTTCTTTGTCAAATTCTTTAACTCTCATCACCATCTTTTCTCTGCATTTAATGACTTTACCGATTTAGTCTTTCTGTGATATAATTTGTTGCTTTCCTAGTTCCATTTTACTTCGGATCTGTTTTTTTTTTTTTTTTGATGGTTTCTTTGACGTGCCTCATGTTTCTCTTTCCTGTTTTCTTCTCTTTGTCTCCTGTTGGTATGCTTATTTTATTCCGCCAGTTCTATTTCATCTTTGTTTTTACTTTCATTTCACTTCCCATTTTCATGGGCTCGAGAGTCTTTTTCCGAATATTCCGCTCGCTCTATCTCATCTTTGTTTTTACTTTCTTTTCGTTTCCTTTCTTCATGAGCTCGAATGTCTTCTTCCGAGTACTTCTTGGCTTTGGTTGCATTAGGTTTCCCTAGTACATCCCTTGATTCTCTTAGCACTTTTGTTAGTCTGTCACTCAGCTCATCAGTGTCATATTCAGCATTACCTGGAGCCTGAAATCTGTTCGTTATTTCCAACTGAAAGGCTGCTTTGTTTTCGTTTACTTTTACTGGGCTTACCCTTTTTTTTAAATAATTTTTCTTTCACTTCTGAAGTTGAATCTGGCTGTGCAACGCACCGTTCTATGGTCACTTCCTATATTTACTTTGTTGATAACCGTGACATTTGTGATCGTATAATTCTTATCTGCTATAAGGAAGTCGATTTCATTCTTTGTTTCTCCAATTGGACTTCATTAGGTTCATTTTCTCCCTGTTCTTTTGTGAAAGAATGTATTCATTATTCTCATGTTATACATTTCAGCAAAACTTTCCATCTCTCCTCTTTCATTCCTTTCTTTCACTCCAAACTTTACCATACATGCTTCTCCAATTTTTGATTTTCCAACGTTTGCATTGAAGTGGTCTTTTCTTCTTCCATAATCTGGGACATGTCATCATAGAATGTTTCTGTTTCTCCATATGATCTTTGAGAAATCGGTGCATATACTTTATATATATATATATATATATATATATATATATATATATATATATATATATATATATATATATATATATATATATATATATATATATATATATATATATATCGGAATATGTCCAGAGAGAGAGAGAGAGAGAGAGAGGGAAGTAATCATTAGGTCGTTAGTTCTTTGTGAATATAATCTAATGTGTTCACAATTTTCCTTATTGTAAGAAAAAAAATAATATATGTTTTTTAATCCGCCTGCAGATGCACAACTGTTAGAACGCGTGCAAAAACAAAAGTGATGTTTTTAATTTTTTTTTTTTAGTGATGAATAGTCTTTGAATCTGAGGTGCATGATGGAAAAAAAGTACTTGGCCAGGGACAAGCGAGTTAATTCAGCTGAGAGAAGCCCCAAGCAGTCAATCATTTTTGTGGTGGCAAAATCTCGCGCTGATATAGCTTCACCTCTGTGTGTTCTGTATCTGGATTTTTTTTGCATTTTCGTTTACTCTCAGTTTTTGTTCTCTAAATTGAAGCACTTTCTTACACCTTTATCATTAAGGTCACTTCCCTCCACTTTGTCTCGGCATCACTCTCTTTTACTTCAACACTTACTGCCAGCATCATATTTTCAGTCATAACCGCTTCTTATATATATGTCGTCACTAACTCTTCCTCATCACTCACTTTCAGTCTCCACCATAAGATCTCATTACTCCCTCACCACTCCCCTTCACATCTCATCACTCTCTCACTCTCTTATCCTTCACTAGTCAACCTCTTTCATGTCTCATCTTTTACCAAGGCACTCACTCTCACGTCTCATCCATCTCTCTCTCTCTCTCTCTCTCTCTCTCTCTCTCTCTCTCTCTATGAATATGTGTATGTTATGAGTGTGTGTGTGTGTGTGTGTGTGTGTGTGTGTGTGTGTGTGTGTGTGTGTGTTGGTGTCATTGATGAAAACATTTTCTGTAGGACATCCAGTTTGCTGATGATGAACACTTTTATGCTGACGAAGACATGCAGATGATTCAAAGGAAATTTTATAAACTGCTGAACTAGAGTATGCATAGTAAATGTATTTGGTGCTGGTAATTGCAGTGCGAAGTAGTGACAGCACAAATTACCAACCTAACAATGCTGTTGGTAACATCTAACTCCAGGAGGTAACCAAGCTAAGGTTTCAAGAATTATAATGACAGTTTTTTGAAGCTGAGTGAACAGCATATTATTGTTAGTAAGATATAGAAGCAACTGGACCCACAGGTACAGTACTCTAGTGCATGTCAGAAAATATCACCCTCGATTAATATATCAATTCCCAGTGACCATAGTATAAAAAAAGACATAGGCAACCCCATACCTCCCAGCACACCTAACCACGCGCATAACGGCCCTCATCCCCCCAATCTTTTCTTTTAAGGTAGGCGTAAGGAGAACTCCTTGAGGACACTTAAACTTGGTCCTTCACATTCCTTGCGCAGGTCGCATTGAAATCTCCATATATATATATATATATATATATATATATATATATATATATATATATATATATATATATATATATAGTTTCATTATTTTCAAAAAGTACTTAAGACACAGGATTCTACCTATCAAAAGGCATCAGTTCATTATAAGACACATAACTAACTGACATGCCATGGCTCTATGGTGAATACTTTCTGAGTACTAGCCCGGAAGCAAAATCTCTTCGCCTGACCAGACACCTTGCTACCCAGCTCTACGGACGGACACCAATTGGTCCCAGTGATAACAACGCCCTCCTCTGACTTTGTCAGGTAGAGGATTAAAAAAAATAAAACGTTATGAAAAAGCTGGAAGGAAGGCAGGACACTGTAATAAAAGTGATATTCAACTTCAAGATTCGAACCATACGAAGAACGTCTAGAAGAAAAGACTGTTTAATTTTACTAAACGCAGACACCGGAAGGGTTTCAATCAGTATGCTATGTTTTCAAAAGACATTAGAATATTAGAATATCAAAAGAAACAGAAGGAAATGACTATAAAATTGTTAGCAACGACTCCATTCAAGTGAGGAAAGCATTTTTCATTAATAGTTGTAAACAAAAGAAAAACACTGTCCTCCAGTGTGGTAAAATGTGCTAGAACAGTAATATTTAAAAGTTATTAAGAAAAGTATTGTACTTTGCTTCTGATCCGCAGGTTAGCTTATATGCTGCACACTAAATGTAATCGGACATATATTGTTGTTTTTGCTGAGTTTTCCCGGTCTGTCTGGCCGAGCAGACCCATCAATTTTCTCTTCTTACACTACAAGTAATGGAGGACCATCAGGGGATGAACGTTCTGTATCTAATGAACCAGTCTCTCTCTCTCTCTCTCTCTCTCTCTCTCTTCACTAAATCCAATAAGCAACCTTACGCCTCATTCCTTCACTCTGTTTCGCATCTCATCACTCAGGCAGGCGCTGTCTCTCCCGTGTCACACTCATTCACTCTTTCCCTCACGTCTCATCACTCTCTCAGCCTGACCCACACACATCATCCCACACCCCCTCACTGGCACAGTAAGCAAAGGGTCCTCTCGTTCCTTAAGACTCATATTCATCTTAACTTCATCTAATTTCCAGATATTAAGCAGCGTAAGCAACCACTATATATGATAATTAATAACCTCGGTAAGTTATTATAGGTTCTTCCCCCTAATGAGCCTCCCTGAAAAAAAAGTGCAAATAATAATAATTCTCAAGTCTATCCACTCCCTCCTCCGGTCAAAATAACCTCATCGAGTATAATTGCAGCGGGCGGCTTCTTTGACCCTCCTTAGTAATTGAGTAAAGTCGCCGTAATTACCGTGAAAAGGAATTTGCATTTTCAGAAGCTGATAGCTTATATATAATTACTTTTTAACGCTTTTCCTTTCAATATCCATGTATGCCAAGTTGTGTAATATTACTTCATCTTTGTAAATATTTTGTACATTAGCGTCCCTTACAACCGTGTGAAATGTATCCTAAGATTTCATACATGTAAACTTTATTCAGCTTAATATCCCTTTGGGTCAAAGTGCCTCACTCAGCCGAATGAAATGTTTTGACGACGGCCAGAGAAAATTTCTCAGCTATCCGGCTAGTCATTTAAAAGTGGTCTCTTGAAGTCCAATCACAGGGGTACATAATTATCAAATATATAAACTCCAACTGGTAGCAAAGACTTTTTAACAAACCTGCATAGGCATAATTATGTTATCTGCCTCGCCCATGATTAAGAAATGTATTGTCTCTGAAACATTTCCAAATAACTATGATCATACCACAAAACTGAAGCTAGAAGGGCCAGAGATAATAATACCGCGGGATGCACTTCTGACCGCTATCCATGCCATTGTCGCTGATGATGGTCATTGTTAAGTGATATACACGCGCTGTGCTGTATGCCCTGTTGCCATGCCACCACATTATTCCAGTATTCTTATCTCTCCGCCACCTTGCCTCGACATTTTTTTCTTTTTCCAACTTCCTCTTCTTTCCACCTCCATACTCCTCTACTCTCTGACAGCCATCTCCCATCCTTTTCCTCCGTCTCCCCCCACCTTACTTCACCCCCATTTGTCCACTCCACATCCGACCCTCCCAAATGACACCCTCCACACGTCTATTCATACCATCAGTAAACCCTTTGATCTTTCGGGACCCCTGTCATTGGCTGAACGATTTACACCCTCCAATTCTCGTGTCCTTACACCCACCAGCTTTACCTTCATCCCTTAGGCCACCCTCCGGTCGTAGCCCACGCCCTCCGACCTCCATTGCAATCACCAAATCACCCATACAAAACCCCATCAATACCCTTCGTCCACGGCACCAACCTGACGCAAATTGGGCAAGGGGAGAAGTAAATAGACCATCGACTGTAGAAGCACTCTTGTCCCTCATGTCACACGGGTTATGCTCCTTGACAGTGGTGAATGTAGGGGCAGTAAAGGGACACGCTTGAGAGGCGTGGAAGAATAGGAGTAAAAGAGAGAATGTTGTGGCTTTGCGCAAGCGCATGGTAAAAACAACACAGAGCATTGCAAATGTCAGTCTCTCGTTCTTTCTTTTTTTATACAAAACATTTGGCTTAGAGTTATTTTTTGTTTTTCCTTGGCTTTCTGAGAAAAGACTACATTGTTCCAAGAGAACATAGGCAGAGGTAAAAGGGAAAATCAAAGAGTGAGAGTATTATGTTATATGGTGCACATGGTGACTTTAGGTTTATCATACAATGATAAAGGATGGAAGTATGGTGATGTGAATGTCGATGGAATGTACTTACAGTTGCTTGGAAAGGAGGAATTCCTTTATTAAAAAGAAAACAACGGTCTGTACATGATGGGAAGGGTAGGCTGATAACGAACTTCTAAAGAGCTTGGTGAAAGTTGTGTGGTCCTCTTTTCCTAGAGAGGAGGAAATAGCTGAATGCACAACATTAGAGTATAATAAGAATACGACTAAGTTACTGGAAACTTAAAGTGAAACCTTCTTACTCCAAAGACAACTATACCTTAGAGTCGCAATAAAATTGATGTTGAATTAGTGAATCGGGTAAATCGATTTATATAAAAGTAGGCTTTGCAGTAATGTTTATTGTTTTTCTTTTAATGAGAAACAAGGCACTTGTAGCTGAAATAATAACAGATTATACATATGTAAGAAAATCAGTCGACAGAGCAAAATCTAGATTTGTTTATTTCGAGACTCCTTGGCACACTGAATTTAAAACACTAAAGTTCGTCGACATAGGAAACGGAAGACTGATGAAGATTGTCCTAGACTATGCTAGGTGTGTGTATGAAAGAACGGGAATAACGAATAACGCTTGTTTTCGAGAACTGGACAGAAAAGGAGCAAGTGTTTTTTTTTTTTTTTTTAATGCGAGGAAGAAGGAACCAAAGGCCAAGGGCCCGATATTGTTGTTCCTTCCAAGAGAAAAACAAAATACAAGAGAGAACCAAATTCAAGATCCGATCATTTCGAGATGCCTGAACACACTGCGTTTGAAAGACTGGAGATCATAGGAAGTAGGAAATACAGACAGAGGGAGATAGTTCCAGAGTTGACCTGTTGCGTAAATGAAGGACTGAGAGTAACGGTTAACTCTTGCATTAGAGAGTAGGACAGAAAAGGGATGAGAGTTTGGTGCTAGACGGGTGCTACACTCCCGTCGTAGAGGTGTAGGAATGCATGTAGACAGTTCAGAGTAGCAGTGACCGTTGTAGTAGCGATAGAAAAGAGATAAAGATGCAACAGTGCGACGAAGAGACAGAGGTTGAAGGGAGTCAGTAAGAGCAGGAGAGTTAATGAGACGAAAAGCCTTTGACTCCACCCAGTTGAGAAGAGCTGCATGAAGGGAGCCTCCCCACACATGAGAGTTGTACTCCACAGAGGGGCGGATAAAACCCCTGTATAGAGTCAACAATTGTGCAGGGGTTAAGAAGGAATGGAGTCGGCTTAACACACCTAATCTCTTGGAAGTAGATTTTACGAGAAATGTAATGTGATCTTTCCAAGATGTCCCGAGTAAATGAAACCCCAAGCATATTCAAGGATGATGCAGGATGAAGCTGAATATTATTAAACATTAATGGGTATACCTGTGGAAGATTTTGTCAGGTTGATAGGTGTAAAAACTGGGTCTTTCATGCATTAAAAACAACAAGATTATTTTTACCCCAGTCAGAGATACGAGCCAAGTCAGACTTTAGGTGTGCCAAAGCCTCATGCCTTGTTTGTTGACGTAATTGCGGAGATGGAAGTTGCGGGAACCGAATGGAAAGGTGAAGGGTGGAGTCATCAGCGTATGAGTGGACAGGGTTAGATGTACAGCTTAGAGAGTTTGTGATAGGACAGAGCCCTGAGGAACACCACTGTTGATAAATCGAGGAGAAGAACGATGGCCGTCTACAACAGGGGTTATAGAACGACCAGAAAGGAAGCTAGAGATGAAGGCACAGATAGAAGGATAGAAACCGTAAGAGGGCAGTTTAGAAATTAAAGATTTATGCCAGACTCTATCGAAAGCCTTTGAGATGTCAAGTGCAATAGCAAAGCTTTCTCCAACGTCCCGAAAGGAGGATGACCAGGAGTCTGAAATGTAGGTGAGAAGATCGCCAGTAGAGCGTCCCTGACGGAACCCATACTGACGATCAGAAAGAAGGTTGTAATAGGAAAGATGCTTTAAAATTTTTCTATTAAGAATTGACTTGAAAACTTTTGAGATACAGGATTTTAAAGCAATTGGACAATAGTTAGAGAGTTGGGAATGGTCACCTTTCTTTGGGACTGGCTGAATGAGAGCAAACTTCCAGCAAGAAGGAAAGGTACAAGATAGACAAAGGCAAAAGAGTTTGCCTAGGGAGGGTGTAAGCACAGAAGCACAGTTCTTGAGAACAACAGGAGGGACTCCATCAGGCCCATATGACTTATTAGTATTGAGGCCTGTGATGGCAGAAAATACATCAGCTGAAGATATTTTAATGTCAGCCATGAGGAAGTTAGAGGGGGGAAGTGATGGAGGAACAGCACCGGATTCGTCTAAGGTAGAATTGGAGGAGAAAATCTGAGCGAAGAGATCTGCTTTATCAGGAGAAGAAATAGCTACAGAGCCATCAGAGTAGAAAACAGGAGGGAAGGATGATGAGGTAAAGTTGTTAGAAAGGTTTTTGGCAAGGTGCCAGATGGGGCGGGAAGAATTCGAGTTGGAGAGATGAGAGCATTTAGTAGGGAAGAAATTATTTTTAGCAGAGCGAAGAACAGACTTAGCTCAATTCCGGGCAGAAACGTATAACAGATGTGATTCAGGGGTAGGTTGGCTCCTGTACCTTTTATAGGCCCTCTCCTTGTTGCGGACAGCGGTAGAACAAGCGTGTTTAAACCAAGGCTTTCTTGCATTAGTCAAAGGAAATAAGAAAGGAATGTATGCTTCCATGCTCGAGAGAATAACCTCCGTAATGCGCAAGGCACACTCAGATGTCTCCCGGCCATGGAAGCAATAATCATTCCAGGGAAAAATCAAAGAAGTACTGCCTAAGGGCCTCCCAATCCGCAACTCCAAAGTGCCACAGACGACGTTTCTTTGGAGGGTCCACTGGTCGTACTGAAGCAATAGGACAGGTTAAGGTAATAAAGTTGTGATCAGAGAAGTCCAACAGAGAGAAAAGATTAACAGTGTAAGCAGAAGGATTAGTTGTAAGGAAGAGGTCAAGTATGTTGGAGCTCTCTCCAAGACGGTCAGGGATACGGGTAGGGTGCTGTATGGATTGACTGGTTTTAATATACCGTTTAAGGTTGAGGTACACAGGAAGACAGTAAGAGGTAACCAAAAAAGAGGCACGTGGCATTGCCTTAGCAAAAACAGAAGGAAGTAGGCGAAGAAAAAATGGGATTAATGAAAAAAAAAAAAAATGGATTCTATAATTTTTAAAAGAGCAAGATGCTGAGTGCCCTCCCCCCTCTCCCAGAGATGACAACTGTGTTCTTCACAAAACTTTAAAGTCATAAATTATAATCAAGTTTACTGGATTGTTAAAAAAGCAATCTGTTGAACTCACCCAACTTCAGAGAAGCAGATTTTGTAGCTAGAATACATCTTCAAGAAAGATTGTCAGAAAGAAAGAAAAACACCAACATTATTTTAAGAGATGGTGTAGGACTTAGCTAATGGATAGTCATGCTTAAGTTTGTGGACATAATGACAAGAAGAAATATAACTTCTAGGGCATTAAAGAAAACGATTTCTTATTCTATATAAATATTATAAATTATTCAGAAGCTAGGCGTGTCATAGCTTCTTAATATGAGGTATGTAGTAACTGATTTGATGAACTTTTCAAGAAGCAGAGGCTTAAGTGAAAGGTGGAATAATCAGAAAATGGGTGACTTAAAAAGAAAAAAAAAGTTGGTGAAAATGTACCAATGAGGAACACCACTGTTCGAAGGATTAAAAGAGATCATGCGGATCAACTACAAATGCAAAATGACCAGGACTTAAACTTTAGATGAAGACCGAGATGGCTGAACAGAAACTGTAACTGGAAAGTTTGGAGATTATAGATTAGCACGTGATCTTACTGATGGCACAGTGGTTCAGTGGTAGGTCGTTCGTCTCCCCAGCTGCATGTGCCAAGAATCTAGAGTATGAACTCCAAACAGTGAGGTATTGGTAGGAGGTCCCTTCATATGTTTTGTTCGCATCTTGTCTAGTCATATCAGTGGCAGGTATAAATACTCTAAGACACAAGCATAGCTTTTACAACCCAGTAACATTTTCATGTACTACTGTTATTAAAGAGTACAGATACTCCTTCCCAGTTCGTAATTCGCCAGCAAGGGGGAAGGGTTATTTCTAGTTATCATCCTCCGTCCTGGGAGAAGGTCCGGCCCCGCAATATACAGTACACCATATGGGCACAAACTGATGTTACGTCGAAGGCTTTGGATATGTCTAGTGAAACAGCAAGAGTTTTGCAAAAATCTCAAAAGTGTCACGAATAAGGGCATAAAAGGAGTGCAATGTAATCGCTACCGTAGCAGCCCTATCAGAACTTTCGCTGACAGAAGTTTATGTGAACCAGATGGCTTCACATTCAAACCTTATATATGTAGGATAAACATAAAAAGCCGTGGATTGCAAGCCACAGCTCAGGCTGTGCTGGCCATGCATCACCGCTAACTACTTCACCCCTACGCAAACTTACGCATGGCGCTACGCCAATACGGAGAGAGAGAGATTTTTTTTTTTTTTTTTCACCAGATGATGCCCTGGATGTTTATCTTTAGGATTATAAGAAACAAAAACTTTTTTTTTTTTTTTGTCATTTCCGTTTTTTCACCGCTCCCCTATGTAAACTTACGCATGGCCCTACGCAAAGAGGGAGAGAGAGAGAGATTATTATTATTATTTTTTTTTTTTGTCACCAGATGATGCCCTGGATGTTTATCTTCAAGTTTATAATAAAAAAAATAAAAAAAATAAATCTTCATTTTTTGCGCACCGCGGGGTGGGATAAAAAAACAAAAGGTAATTGCGCAATCTACCGGCCAAGTACAAGATATTAAATCAAGTGGGCAACAAGAGTTAAAGGGTTGGGTATAGTCACTTTTCCTTAGGACATTGAGTCAGAATACACTTCCTGTAAGAAGGAAGGGTACAACTTGATGGAGAGAAACAAACGTACTTGTCTAGGCAGGAAGTTAGTACGGAAGTACACTGTACTATGAGATTCCTGGTAGTAGGAGGGGACACCCATCATCCACTCACTTGATGCAGTGCTGCCTACATCTTCATATTTATCATCCTTTTTCTTTATCTGTTCCCCTCTCACCCTGTCTCTCCCATCCTTTCTGTCGCTATTTATTACTCTCCTTTCTGCTTCACGTGGCTCTACACTGAGTGGTAACCCAAGTGGTGTCCAGTAATTAGGAAAGCATTTCTTATGCTGGGTGGCAACCATAAAGCCAAATAAATAGGTGACGTGGAATATACTATGTTACCCCGGTTAACTAATAGGAGATGCGACTACGGCATCCATTCGCGAACCAAACTCCAACATGGGAACATCGATTCACTGCAGGGAATAGCCCTGCAGAATCGATTGCTTGCCTGCGGTTAATGGGTCTGCGCGATTACACAGACGGGTTGCACAAAAACAACAGTAATAACAACACAACACAGCAACCACGACACAAAAACAACAGCAAATCCCAACAACACAACAAACAACAATAACAACATAACAGTAACAACACAACACAACAACAATGCAACATCAGTTCAACAACAACAACACAACAGCACAACAACAATAATACAACAACAAAACAACAACACAACACAACAACAACGCAAGAGCAACACAGCAACACAACACAACACCACCAAGAAAAAACAACACAACAACAACAACGCAACACAACAACGCAACACAACAACACAACACAACAACAACAACACAACAACAACAACACAGCACAACAGCACAGCACAACAACAACACAACAACAACAACACAAAGACCACACAGCACAAAAACAACAGCAATACAACAACAGCAACAACTCAACATCACAACAGCACAACAGAAACACAATACAACAGCAACATAACAACACAACAACAACAAAACAACACAATAACAACAATACAACACAGTAACAACAACACAACAACAACACAGCAATAACACAACACAAACACAACAACTCAACAACAACACAGCAACAATACAACCACAACAACACAACACCAATAACATAACAGCATAACAACAACACAATAGCAACAGCACAACACAACACAACAACAACACAACACAACACAACACCATAACAAAACAACAACAGCACAACACAATAACACAACAACATAACAACAAAAACACAACAAAACAACAACAACAAAACAACAACAACAAAACAACAACAACACAGCAACACAACAAAAACACAACAGTGACACAATAACACAACGACAGCAACACAACAACATAACACAATAACAACAACAACATAACAACACAACAACAACAACACAACACAACAACAACACAGCACAACAACACAACAATATAACAACACAACAAAAACACAACAATACCAACAACACAAAACGCAACAACAACAAGAACACAACAACAACAACAACACAACAACAACACAACACAACAACAACACAACACAACAACAACAACAACAACAACAACACAACACAACAACAACAACACAATAACACAACCCAGCAACAAAACAACAACACAACAGAATAACAGCACAACACAACGCAACACAACAACAACACAATACAACACAACACAACAACAACACAACAACAACACAACACAACAACACAACACAACAACAACACAACACAACAACAACACAACACAACAACAACACAACACAACACAACAACAACACAACACAACACAACAACAACACAACACAACAACAACACAACAACAACACAACACAACAACAACACAACAGCAACACAACACAACAACAACACAACAGCAACACAACACAACAACAACACAACAGCAACACAACACAACAACAACACAACACAACCACAACACCACAATACAACACAACAACAACACAACACAACACAACACAATAACACAACAACATAACAACACAACAACAACACAGGAACACCAACAACATAACAAAACAACACAATAATGCAATAGCAACAACACAACACAACAACAACGGCACAGCAACACAAAAACAACACAATAGCACAACAATACAACAACAACACAATAACTCAACAACAGCATCACTACAAGATAAAAGCACAACAACACAACAACAAAAAACAACAACAACACAGAACAACAACAACACTAACACACCAACAACACAACACAACAACACAATAACAGAACACAACACAACACAACAACAACCTAACACACAACAACAACATCACAACACAGCGACAGCAACACAACAGCATAACAACACAAAAACAATAACAACACAACAACAACAACAATAACAACAATACAGTAACACAATTTTACAACAACACATCACAACAACACAACACAACAACACTATAACAACATAAAACAACAACAACACAACAGCAACAACACAACACAACAACACTAAAACAACATAAAACAACAACAACATAACAAAACAACACAACACGGCAAATCAACACAAAGATAGCAACACAACAACAAGAGAACAACAACACAATAGCACAACAACACAATAACACAACGTAACAACACAACAACATAACAACACAACACAACAGCAACACAACAACAACACAATAACACAACAACAGCAACAATACAAACAACAACATAACACATCAACAACATAACACATCAATAACACAACACAACAACAACACAGAACAGCAACAAGACAACACATCAACAACACAACACAACAACAACACAACACCACATCAACAACACAACACAACAACAACACAACACAACAACAACACAACACAACAACAACACAACACATCAACAACACAACACAACAACAACATAACAGAACAACAACACAAAACAACAACAACACAGCAACACAACAACACAGCAACACAACAACACAACACAACAACAACACAACACAACAACAACACAACACATCAACAACACAACACAACAACAACATAACAGAACAACAACACAAAACAACAACAACACAGCAACACAACAACACAACACAACAACAACACAGCAACACAACAGAACAATAGAACAACACAATAACAACAATAACACAACAACAACACAGAGCACCAACAACACAATAACACAACACCAACAACACAACAGCAACACAATAGCACAACATCCAAAACAACACAACAGCAACACAACACCAACAACACAACAACAACAACATAATAGCACAACAACAGCAACAACACAACATCACAATAACACAACAACAGCACAATAACAACACAACAACAGAACAACACAACAACAACAACAACAGAACAACACAACAACGACAACACAATACAATAACACAACAACAACACAATACAATAACACAACACAACAACAACACTACAACACAACAACAACAACAAAACAACACAAGAACACAACAAAAACATCAACACAACAACACAACACAGCAACAACAACAACACAACACAGCAACAACAACACAACACAGCAACAACAACACAACAACACAGTGACAACACAACACAACAACAACACAACATAACAACAAAGCAACACAGCAACACAACACAACGCAACAACAACAGAACAATACAACAACAACACAACAATAACAACACAACAGCAACAACAATAACAACACAACAACAACAGTAACAGCAAAACAACAACACAACACAACACAACACAAGACCACAACAACAACAATAACAAAACAAACACAACAATAACACAACACAACACAACAACAACAACACAACAACAACACAATACAACACAACAACAACACAACAGCTACAACAACAACACAACAACAACACAACAGCTACAACAACAACACAACAACAAACCAAAAACAACACAACACAACAAGAACAACAACACAACAACAATACAACAACAGCACAACAACAGCACAACACAACACAACAACAACACAACAACACAACGCCAACTCAACAACAACAACACAACGCCAACTCAACAACAACACACGCCAACTCAACAACAGCATAACAACAACACAACAACAACACAACAAGAGCACAACAACACAACAACAACACAACAAGAGCACAACAACACAACAACAACACACCAACACAACAACAACACAACAACAAGATCACAACACAACACAACACAGCAACAACACAACAACACAACACAACAACACAGCAATAGCAACAACAGAACAACATGACACAACAACAACACAACAACAACACAACATAACAACGCAACAAAACAACACCACTACAACAACACAACACAACAACACAACAACATAACAACAAAACAACACAACAACATAACAACAAAACAACAACACAACAACATAACAACAAAACAACAACACAACAACATAACAAAACAACAACACAACAACATAACAACAACACAACAACACAACAACACAACAACAATAACAACACTACAACACAACAACAATAACAACACTACAACACAACAACACTAACACAACAGAACAACACAACAGAACAACACAACAGCACAACAACAACAACAAAGAACACTAACACAACACAAGAACACTAACACAACACAACAACACAAGAACAATAACACAACACAACAATAACACAACAACACAACAATATCAACACAACACTATACAACACAACAAGAACAACACAAAGCAACAAGACAATAACTCAACAACAAAACAACAGCAACACAATAACACAACACAACAAAGCAAAAATAGCACAACAACACAACGCAACACAACAACAACAGCAACACAACAACAGAACACGACACAGTAACAACACAACAACAACACAACAACAACACAACAGTAACAATACAACACAACAAAAAAGAGAGTTCATATTCATCATTAGCCTTTAGGTCAGGAGGGGTTGGAAGTAAATTTTTGAAAAACTTAAATGACATGGAAAAGTCAGAAGATGAGGAAAATTGAGGAGTAGCACGAAAAACGTCCAGAGTAGAGTTAGACGCGAGTATTTGAGCAATTACTTTAGCTCTGTCATAAAGGAAACTGTAAGAGAGCCATCATCAGGATGAAAAGGAGAAAAGTATGAAAACGAAAAAAAAAAAAAAAAAACTGTTGGAGAGGTTTTAATGCAGTTACCAGAAAAAAAAAAAAAAAGGAAAAGAGATAGAACAGATGAAGTTATTCTTGTCAAAGCAACAAACGAAATTATCACGATTTGGGTAAAAAAAAAAAAAAAAAAGTAAGAATCGCGTAAATCAAGGTCACGTCTTCATTGATGTCTACGTTTTGAAAGTGCTCTTCTTACTGTAGACAACACTAGATCAAGTGTGATTCAAACAAGATATTGTGATATTGATCAAACGCTACAAAATAGGACTGCATAGTATGACTTCCTGTTTTAGAAAATCACCATATAAGAACGTTCTCTCTCCCACTGGACAATGAAAACAATCCTGGTAGTCATTTCGTGGATATTCAAAGAACTGCATCAGGGTTCTACTAATGCAAAGTGTTGCACTACCATGGACGTCACTTCTTGGGCCGGTACAGAGACCCTTGATGGAGCAACAGGAGAGGTTACTAAGATAAGACTGTGATCGTAGAAGCCAAACAGAGAAGAAATTTGCAAGAATAAAGAGAAGGTATTGTAAGGAAGAGTCCAAGTTGATTGGAACTCTACCCTAGTCAGCCAAGGAAAGGTGTTGTACAAGCTGCTTTAGTTCATAAAGCCCCTTGAGTATGATGGCGTATTTTATTATATCTTACACTGTAGTATTGTTATCAATGAACGATTTTATTTGGATCCGGAAAGATTTTTCAAACAGGAAGACTTGGTATAAAGCACTAGAAGTCTGACTTCAGCTAATCATACTCGATTGGTGGTAGGAGCAGTAAAATATTAAAATACGACATTAGATTGGAAGGGTTAAAGATATTTATTAATAGGTCTGTTCAACTGATGAATCAGCGATTGAAGCAAATGAACATGTCTCCTGAAACAGACATTTCTGTTATTTTGGCAGTGACAAAATTAATAATTCTGGATAGTCTGTAGAATTAGGATTGTCAAAAAGCGCACATGCAATTAGTTATAGTTTCCCCAAGATAATGATAACCAACAATTCAAGTCCAGAAACACGTGCACGCAACACTGAGCTTAGAAGTCAGTAGAGAACTGAGTGGATCAAGAATATAGATAATTTTCATAAAACCCAGACCGGGTCTCGGTATGGAAGTGAATGTTACAGTGGGATAAAGGGAAGTGCTATTTTACGGAATGAAGACCACGAATGTTATAGAAAACAATAAGACTCACAAAACGGGCCAGGACATGTCTGTTGGCCATTTCCGGAATGAGGTCACTGGTGGGTCTCCTTTACAGTGGAACTACAAGGTTTCGTTAGTGTTTGCCATTATGAACAGTATTACAGTAACTAGATCGCGTACCATATACAGTGCATGTACAGTAGCTTTGTTATAGACAGAGGTAAATATTTGTGAAGACGTGTTGGGTTACATTATCAATGAAACACAGGTCAGTATAAGCAAGTGGAGCGATACTGAAATTAGATTGGTGAAATGGAATACCAGATTATTTTATCGTAAGAGTTCCCTCCACCCTGGTTCTTCCTTTTTATTGAACTCTGTACTTTTGAGGTGAACTAACGTCAACATTTGGCTGTGGACTTAATTTAAAAATGCATTTGCATGGAGGAATTTTATAAAGAATTAAGTCTTGAATTCGTCCCAATAACTGTAGTCTTTAAGCAGGGTATTCTCAGGGTAAGTGTGAGAATAATTTACATAAAGACAAAGAAAAAATAATATTGAGTCGTTTGACGGAACAGAACCTCAAGAAGAGGTGAAAAACAGAGACGGTAGCTACAATATCGATCGTGCAGTCTGAAATAATACACTCAATTCTTTTAATTTATGTCATGTTTTTCTATTATGTTTTAATCTACTACGTCTGAGGAAGAAGTGGGATTTACAAAATGCTGGGAATCGAGTGATGTTCAAACACAGGCTGACTGGGACATACCGTTTAGACTTCAAATCACATGTGCGTTGTGCTGACATATGAAGATCAGGAAAAAAGGTCAGCGCACAGCGATAACTAAATATTTGTAGTCAGTGATGGGTCATAAAGACATGCAGATTAACTTTTGCGAGACACTTTTCTTTAGGTTACTCTGTATAATCTGACAAACGTCGTCAGTGCTATTTTTATTTATTTAATTATTTTTTATGGAGATCCACTTATATGTTACATGAAGCTGAACAGCTTTATCATTACTACAGTATGAACTACGTTATGTATATCTATCAGTCAATGAACCAATCTATCTATCTATATATTATATATATACCGGTATATGGTATATACTGCATGTACAGAGAGAGAGAGAGAGAGAGAGAGAGAGAGAGAGAGAGAGAGAGAGAGAAAGAGAGAGAGAGGTCATGACTTAAGTCAGACTTACAGAAACTTAGCCAATAACCTTTGTGTTCAGCACAGGTTAGTACAGTTCACGCTCAAGTTTTGCACTGGAGTTCACAGGAGGAGAGAAGATAACAGACTCGTCCCAGTTCTGACTAAGTGCGTCCCTGTGCTGAGAGCTGGAGGCGTTTTGAAAGAAGAACTTGCCCCAAACCCGGCAGGTCCCGCAGGGTGACTACCAACATCCTGGTGGGCAGGGTGAGCAACGGTGTCGCTCTCATCCCTATCAAAATGGCCTGCCTGAATCTTAACTCCTACTTTCTGTCTTGCTACTCATACTCCATTTTTCTTTGTTCTGCTTCCTATGTTGTCATTTATATGCATTCCGGTCTACTTCTTCGTCTTTTTTTAACTTATGTATTCATTTAGGTTGGATCCAGTACTAAGGGCAGCCACCAAATTGCCCACCCGGCATTTATGAATTATGCAAAGACTTACCGTCTTAGAATTCATGAGCCAAGCTAACCAAGCCTGCCATGCCTGGAGGAAGATAAAGAGTACCAGGGTCAGAGGAAATTGCGATTCAGTGTGATGTCTGCCTTACTCCATCACCACCTTAACTCCTTCAGTACGATGAAGTTTTTTAAACGCAGGAGCGTCTGTAGGTGCTGCCCAGTCAGCTAGTCACACGCTAAGGATTTTTGCACGCAAAGTGCTTCAGTCTGGAGCAGCCCCAACGGGTGCGTAAATGTCTCTAAGGATTTTCACACGAAAGTCGCTTCACTCTAGCGAAGCCCCATGTGATGCTTCATTCTAGTGGAGTCACATTTGGTCCCACATTTATTTAATATCTTCGTACTTATTTTCGTTTTATGTTACCGCCACATGATTTTATTTATGATGAGGATAAAACAATGTTTATGATCTCATTCAGAGCAGTTATGGTTTTATCACGTAAATTTTGTCACTACCAGATGATTTTCAATAAATTTATGTAGAAGTTTCGTAGTTAAGGGATTAGAAACAACGTTCATCATCTCCTTCAGTGTGACAACTTTGTTCTTGTTTTAGTCCTCTTACCACCAGACAACTATATTCTCCTTAGGATAAGGCTCTTCTAGTGAAGAGATTATCAAAATGTTTAGTACCAGCGCCACAACATTTTCACTTCTATAATTCCCAACGTCTTTATATAATACCCAACGTATTTCCATAAAAATTCTTGCTATCTCACGATGGCCTTGTCAACTTAAAAGAAAAACCCCATGGTGGAGTAGGCTATCCGCCAAGTCCTTCCATGTGAGTTATCTCATCTACTCTGAAGAAAATCATGGTGTGAATGGAATACCCGTACATAATAAAAGAACGCTGTCACATGAAACTTAAGCATGCGTCAGTGTCACCACCTTCTCTACAGCACGGCTCTGTTAGGCTGAATAAAACTGTCTGAGGTGACAACGGTATAGTACATTATATGTCTTGGTACTGAAGCAATTAATGCAGGGCTCTTGACCTTTTCACCATCTGAGGATTGGCTGAAGTCAGCCTACCACCTACATTCTTCTACTACCATTAACACCACAGTCATGAGCATAACCACACAACTACCAGCACAGTTTGGGCCTGCCCGTACAAACCATAACTGTACAGCCGTCACCATAACAAAGTACCAACTTCGTCATAACCACACTATCATTCTCACCATGATCACATTACCACCATCACCACAATACAACCACAGCCTTCACCATCACTTGATGGTAGCGGTGGCGACCATCATCCACTTACTTGATGTAGTGCTACCTACTTCTTCCTTCCCTTTCCTCACCCCCTCTCTCTCTCTGTCTGTTCTCCTATGTTCTTGCATCCCTCTTCTTCTTGTTACATTTATTACTCTTCTTCCAACTTCAGATAATTTAACATTGAATGACAAGCCTTGGTTTCCTGTAACACAGGAAACTGTTTGCACAGTTGGGTGGTAACCATATAGCCAAATAACAGAATGAAGAGGAGCTTGCTATAGTGCCCCTGTTAACTGGGTGGAGACGCAAATGCAGCATCCATCCAGGAACCAAACTTCCATACTAATTCCCGCGCCTATCTATGTCGAGACACTGTCAGCAGCAAGTGAACATCAATCTGCTGCACGGGACAGCCTGCATGGGCAGTTGCTTGCCGGGGGTTGATGGATCTACTCGGCCAGACAGACTGTGGTTGATCAACAGCCACCATCGCTTCATCACAACAACACTACCACCATCACCACACTAGCACAATCATCATAACCACACTACTACTATAATCATACTACCACCATCACCATAATCACAGTATCACCATCACTGCATCATCATCTTCACAATAACCACTACCCCCATCATCAGTGCTTCACTACCTCCAACAAATAACCATCATCACCACTGTCAAACTAACACCATCACAACAATCACACTTCCACCATAACAACGCAGCCACCATCAACATACTTTTACCACCACCATACTACAACCATCAGCTCTTTGGCAACATCATCGAACTACCACCATCACAATCACCACACCACCACTATCATTGGACTTTCATAATCATCATCACAGTAACACCTACACCACACTACCAACATTACCATCACCACACTACCACCATAACCACATTAAATCCGTCAATATCACCATATTACCACCATCATACTACCACAAACACCACACTATCACAATTATCACCATCGGATTCTCACCATCACCATGCTACCGCCATCTCCATGTTACGATCATCCCCATCACCATCGCCACACAACTATGAACACCACTACACCACCACAATAGCCATCGCCATCACCATAACAATACTACCATCATCACCACATATCCCAACTCTAGGACAAGGGTAGGTGTGTGGCAGGACCAGAGTGACGGCAGACAGACACAGGAACTCAGGTTGAGGAACTCCTTCACGATGCCATCACAATTTATTGGAGATTGTAGCTACACCACCACTGAATATGTCCTACTCCCTGCGCTTTTTCTCTCCATCTGCCTGTCTCAGCGCTACTCTCAGAGGGAGAGGAGACAGCAGGGTGTTCACGCGATTATCACGTTTTGCTGAGCTTGCATATACTCTTATCTGGTCACAATAGACTCAATAGCGATGCTACGCATTCTTGCAACTGTATCATACAATAGCTATACATCTACTGTAGATATACAGTATATTTCATCATACAACTAGTTATAATCAACCTCAAAAGATATACATATCACAATTCTCCCCCAGGTAGACAGAATGTCTCCCGACATGTGGTAGAAGCAGAGGAATAGTGTTGTAAATATAAGTGGTTAATAAGAAAATTATATATTAGTATGAACAGTAGGTGGCCACGATACTAAAATGACGACACTAGTTAACAGTGAGATATCTAAGTAAAAGTCAAATGGTAAATAAATGGAATAATGAAAGGAGTCTACGTGGAATGCTTAATCTGCCCACAAAAAGAGGATGGTAATTTGATCAGGTGATAATATGATGGACTAGGAGTAAATAACTATTTACTGGGTATTGGCAAAGATTGATTTATATTCTGTACAAGGGAGCTTAAAAGATGATTGTATGGTTGATTAAACATATTGATACAGTACAGTGATCATTAATTATTCTACATTAATATAACCACTGGTTATGGAGGGTATTCAATGTCTTCGTGAAGAAGTAAAATCTCTTAAAAATTAGACAATAAGGAACACAATATATTCAGAATGCAACGAGTCTTTTCCCGCTCATTATCAAATGTATGCAAACTTTTTAGGTTTTTCAGGGATGTTCAATGCACCATTTAATTACCTGCGATGAATGTTCACAGGAAGGAACAACTCGAGTAATTTCACACCTGCACATACAACACTGCCAGTGTGGGTGTGGGTGAGTGACGGCAAACAAACACAGGAAGTCAGATTAAAAACTCCTCCATGATGCCTTTTCAATTTATTGGGGATTGTAAGTACACCACGACTGAATATGTCCCACTTCCTGATCGCTTTCTGCCTGTCTCTGTGCTGCTCTCAGAGGGAGAGGAGGCAGCAGGGTAGTCACGTGATTATCACGTTTTGCTGAGCTTGCAAAAACTCTGATCTGGTTACAATAGGCTCTCAGCAACTGTGCTATACATTACTGAGACTGTGTCATACAAAAGCTATCTATGGTATCACAATAGAGACAATAAACTGTAACCGAAGTTTGAAGGCCCATACAGAGTCATTAAGAGAACAGCAAATAAGGTAGTGATTAGGTCACTATTGAGTGACGAAGAAAAACAAATATTATTCATATTGATCATTTGTTTTTAAAGAACGGAATAGAGGAAGGAAAAACAAATGAATAAAAAAACTAATCCATACACCAGATTATTGGTGTCCTCTGTTCATAAAATACGAATTATCTGTAACAGTTAGTCTTGAACAGCTATAGGTTGATGTTTTGAGGGAAACAACTCTGGGGAAGCGAGTTCCAGAGAGATGCAGTTCTGGGAATGAAAGAATTCTGATAGGCAGAAATTCTGCAAAAAATTTAGCTTGCAGTCATAAAACATCGGATACCACCGAAAAGCCTAGTACACACGATGAAAATAAACCTGAAGAAATTAACACATACCGGAATGACTTGCGGCAGCATGCCAAACAGACGAACAGGTGCAACCAATACATCTCTTACCATAACAAGGCATTTACAGAACCTAGGGATAGATTTAGACTTCTTTAATAGGTAATATGTGGAACAGGTCGAGAACGGAAACGTTTATCATTACTATCATCACCTTTAGCATGACTCGCTAACAACAGCGAATTAGCTATCTAATATAGATATTCTCTCAGTTTTTAATATGTAACGCTAGTACATTATGTAATGGGCAGGCAGTTATGTCTAAGTTCTTCAGCAGAAGATAAACTACACTTCTAGCCCAGACAACCAAGAATCTCATATATGCCAAACACCTCTGATCAGGTGCCGGAAACGTAGCCGACACACATACATACACACACATACGCCCATATCTTAGTTCACCGGAAGTTCAATAGCAATATATAGTCAGGCGATCAGAGGTAGGAGTCACACACACCACAAAGTCAGCCAGGAGACAGGGCGTGGGTGCTGGGCAATCCCCAGGCCCTGTCTCCCCACTCAATATTTTTTAATCAGCCCATACCCCACTGAGCGGGCTAATGTATGACCCGGCCTGCACTATAGGTGCAGGATATCTGTAAACAACTACAGCAACGGAGGTAGGAGTAAGTAGGAAAGAGAAGGTGGCAAAGCAGAGAAGGAGGTTGGGAGCTTAGAGAGACTAAAGCAGGAGGATCCACCTGGTGAACAAGCCTATACTTTTTCTATCCTTAATGACCTAGGGCAGCTTGTACAGCACCCTACCCGTATCCCTGACCGCCTTGGAGAGAGCTCCAACATAATTGACCTCTTCCGTACAACTAATCCTTCTGCTTACACTGTTAATCGTTTCTCTCCGTTGGGTTTCTCCGATCACAACCTTATCACCTTAATAGGTCCTATCGCTCCGGTACGGCCTGTGGACCCTCCAAAGAAACGTCGTCTGTGGCACTTTGGAGCTGCGGATTGGGAGGCCCTTAGGCAGTACTTCTTTGATTTTCCCTGAAATGATTATTGATTCCATGGCCGGGAGCCATTTGAGTGTTCCTTGCCCATTACGGAGGTTATTCTCTCGAGCATGGAAGCATACATTCCTTTCTCATATCCTCTGACTAATGCAAGAAAGCCTTGGTTTAATCACGCTTGTTCTAATGCTGTCCGCAACAAGGAGAGGGCCTATAAAAGGTACCGGAGCCAATCAACCACAGAATCACATCTTTTATACGTTTCTGCCCGGAATCGTGCTAAGTCTGTTCTTTGCTGTGCTAAAAATAATTTCATCCGTACTAAATCCTCTCAACTCTCCAACTCGAATTCTTCCCGTTCCTTCTGGCACCTTGCCAAAAACCTTTCTACCAACTTTACCTCATCATCCTTCCCTCCTCTTTTCTACTCTGATGGCTCTGTAGCTTTTTCTCCTACTGATAAAGCAGATCTCTTCGCTCAGACTTTCTCCTCCATTTCTACCATAGACGATTCTGGTGCTGTTCCTCCATTACTTCCCCCCTCTGACTTCCTCATGGCTGACATAAAAATTTCTTCAGCTGATGTATTTTCTGCCATCACAGGCCTCAATACTAACAAGGCATATGGGCCTGATGGAGTTCCTCCTATTGTTCTCAAGAACTGTGCTTCTGTGCTTACACCCTGCCTAGGCAAACTCTCGTCTTTCTCTATCAACTTGTACCTTTCCTTCTTGCTGGAAGTTTGCACTCATTCAGCCAGTCCCAAAGACGGGTTACCATTCCTAACTCTCTAACTATTGTCCAATTGTTTTAACATCCTGTATCTCAAAAGTTTTCGAGTCAATTCTTAATAGAAAAATTTTAAAGCATCATTCCTATCACAACCTTCATTCTGACTGTCAGTATGGGTTCCGTCAGGGACGCTCCACTGGTGATCTTCTCACCTACCTTTCCGACTCCTGGTCATCCTCCTTTCGGGACTTTGACGAAAACTTTGTCATTGCACTTGACATCTCAAAGGCTTTCGATCGAGTCTGAAATCTTTAATTTCTAAACTGCCCTCTTACGGTTTCTATACTTCTATCTGTGCCTTCATCTCTAGCTTCCTTTCTGGTCGTTCTATAGCCGCTGTTGTAGACGGTCATCGTTCTTCTCCTAGATCTATCAACAGTGGTGTTCTTCAGGGCTCTGTCCTATCACCAACTCTCTTCCTTTCATTCATCAGTGACCTTCTAAGCTGTACATCTAACTCTATCCACTCATACACTGGCGACTCCACCCTTCACCTTTCCATTCGGTTCCTGCAACGTCCATCTCAGCAGTTACTTCGACAAACAGGGGATGAGGCTATGGCACACCTAATGTCTGACTTGGCTCGTATCTCTTACTGGGGTAAAAATAATCTGAATGTTTTTAATGCATCAAAAACTCAGTTTTTACACCTATCAACCTGACAAAATATTCCACAGGTATACCCACTAATGTTTAATAATATTCAGCTTCATCCTGCATCATCCTTGAACATGCCTGGGGTTTCATTTACTCGGGACTTCTCTTGGAAAGATCATATTACATTTCTTGTAAAATCTGCTTCCTAGAGATTAGGTGTGCTAAGCCGACTCCGTTTCTACTTTACCCCTGCACAACTGTTGACTCTATAAAGGGGTTTTATCCGTCCCTGTGTGGAGTACAACTCTCATGTGTGGGGAGGCTCCCTTCATGCAGCTCTTCTCAATAGGATGGAGTTAAAGGCTTTTCGTCTCATTAACTCTCCTCCTCTTACTGATTCCCTTCAACCTTTGTCTCTTCGTCGCACTGTTACATCTTTATCTCTTTTCTATCGCTACTTCAATTGTCACTGCTCCTCTGAACTATCTGCATGCATTCCTCCACCTCTACGACGGGCGCGTAGCACCCATCTAGCAGCAAACTCTCATCTCTTTTCTGTCCAACTCTCTAATGCAAGAGTTAACCGTTACTCCCAGTCCTTCACTTATCCAACAGGTCAGCTCTGGAAATGTCTCCCTCTGTCTGCATATCCTTCTTCCTATGATCTCCAGTCTTTCAAAGGAAGTGTGTCCAGGCATCTCGAAATGATCGGATCTTGAATTTGGCTCTCTTGTGTTTTGTTTTTCCCTTGGATGGAGTAATAACTGCGAGCTCGCAGCCTTTGGTTCCTTCTTCCTCGCATAAAAAAAAAAAGCATACACTGCCACTGACAACACAAGGTTCACGTTTAGCTGTTCAACTTTTTCTTTCAAGTAACCGTTTCTCAAAAAAACTCAGTCAACCCCAATCCGCCTAAACATCACCTCCACTTACAAGTGGGAGAGCTAGAGGGGAACGTGAGACAGAGCGCGACCCACAAAGAGCCATCCAACGCCTCACAATATTAACAGTAACTACCCACGTTAATCTCCACTTCTTGGGCTACCATTGTCTACAAGGGCAGCACTATATATCAACACTGGTGGCTGCTGCGATCTAAGATACATCTACGGTACACCTTACAGTCTCTATCTAACGCCTTGGCTACGTCTACCGACAGCTGTACATCTAGACATATATATCACCATACAACTAGTTTTACGTCAAAATATATACAGGTAACGCACACTCCCACCGTCATTATCACTACCATCATCACTATAACCAGAATCATCACCACACCACATCATCATCAGCACGTAAATACCATTACCATCAACAATATACTACCAGTCATGAAACTACCATTTACCATTAAAAGTTATCATCAAAACCATATCAACCTTGGCATCATTACTACTACCACAGAAGCACCATAACCTCACTCACACCACCATAATCACAATATATCCATAAGCACCATAACCATACTCATACCAATATAATCTTAATCACACCATCAGTATCACTATACAACCATTATTACCATCACCACATTACTACCATCATCATCACAACGTAAACATCATAACCCTCACCACCGTGCCACCATCACCACACTACGACATCACGTTCATCCCACTGGCACTATCACTATCACCACACTGCTACCATTATCATCAAATTGTAACCATCAAAGCCCTCACCACACTGCCACCATCACCAGACTGCAAACCATCAAGTTCATCCCACTATCACTCTCACCATCACCAACACCACACTACTACCATCACCATCACCACATAACAATCATGAGAGTACAACTCTCATGTGTGGGAAGGCTCCCCTCATACAGTTCTTCTCAATAGGGTGGAGTCAAGGGCTTTTCGTCTCATTAACTCTCCTCCTCTTACTGGCTCTCTTCATCCTCTGTCTCTTCGCCGCACTGTTGCATCTTTATCTCTTTTCTATCGCTACTTCAATGGTCACTGCTCCTCTGAACTGTCTGCTTGCATCCCTCCACCTCTACAAAGGGTGCGTAGCACCCGTCTAGCAACAAACTGACATCCTTTTTCGTCCACCTCCCTAATGCAAGAGTTAACCGTTACTCCCAGTCCTTCATTTATGCAAGAGGTCAGCTTTGGAACTGTCTTCCTCAGTCTGTATTTCCTACTTCCTATGACCTCTAGTCTTTCAAACGCAGTGTGTCCAGGCATCTCGAAATTAACGGATATTGAATTTGACTCTCTTTTGTATTTTTTTTTTTTATCATAGAAGGAACGGTTTGCGGGCTCTTGGCCTTTGCTTCCTTCTTCCTTGCTTAAAAAAATAATAATAACCCTCATCACTCTGCCATCATCAAAACACTATCACCATCACCTTCACCCCACTGCCAGTATCGCCACACAACTGTCATCATCATCACCACACACCACACAATCGCCATAACCCTAACCACATGATCACCATCACCACATTGTCAAAACTGCTGCCACAGTCACCACACCACCACATCAGTAAGCTGCATCACCACTACCACCAGGCTAACACCACCACCATCACTTCGTTACTGCTACAACCAACACCAAAATGCTAATACTACCATCAGAGTCACTGCACTGTCACTCCCATTTCACTTTCTCCATCATAATACCTCCATCACCATACTGCCACCATCACCACACTTCCGCCATAACTGCACAACTACTACCATCACCATCACCATAAAATCGCCATAACCACACCACCGTCATCATCACCATCATCATCAGCACACTACCACCCTCTCCCAAACAGCCATTACCACTGCAAAAACTATCACTGTAATACTTACAGTACTCCAGCTCACATTTTTATTACCGGTATTATCGCTAGAGTACTTGATGTTTTATACGATTACTGCTACGTATTCAATGACTGCTGCTACTATTACTACTACTGCTGCTACAACTACAAATACCACAATTACTATTAAAACAACAGCAAGAGTAACAAATAATAATAATAATAATAATAATAATAATAATAATAATTTGGGGGCATGGCGGGTCAGTGGTAGAGAGCCTGACTCGAGACCAAAGAGTAGTGAGTTCGCGCCGTGCCCAGGTACTGCCTTGCCCTTAGAGGAAGGGCTCTTCAGTCACCTAGCTGGTTGTACCAGCCGTGGCTGAGTGGGTTTGAGCGCTCTGACCAAAGGGTCGGAGGTTCGAGTCCATCCAAGGGTAAACATCTGGAAGGGCATCCGGCCATAAAGTCCTACATGCTCCAAAGCCAAAGCCCTCTACCCAGGAGCAATGCCACAGCCCTTAGCGAAAAAAGGGGACACGATGTAAAACTAAACCAAAAAATCATTATAATAATATTCATGGCAACAATAATAATGATAATCACAATTATGTATTCAATACCGGTATTCTTTACACACACACACACACACACACACACACACACAATAATAATTCATGCATTCAGCAAACAGCCTAGTACCGCCCTTGAAACCAAGTATGTAGAGACCCAGAGCTACGCTATTTAGACCAGACA
Organism: Coenobita brevimanus; assembly: GCF_032717465.1. Classification (NCBI taxonomy): domain Eukaryota; kingdom Metazoa; phylum Arthropoda; class Malacostraca; order Decapoda; family Coenobitidae; genus Coenobita; species Coenobita brevimanus. Next base: position 17,418,925 of record NC_137029.1, on the reverse strand, counting down.
TTTATGGCAAGGGTTACTAGTCACATGCCCACGAACTCACCCTTATGGTCCCCATCCGGCTGGACTAACTTAACTCATTTGACTACCGGGCTGTGAGTCACTTCATGGATGGTAGATGCCCCCGCTACCTTATGGTGCCTCTACATCAAGCATAAAATAATAGTAACTCTGTAACCGTCCTACGGACAGCCATTAGTCTCCACCTACTGTTTCTTAGTGACCTTGGGGAGATTTGGCATTTTCTTTCTATCAGCAATGGTCCTTGTCAGGACTCATACTTTAAGACCTTCAAAGTCCTTGTACAGTCTCCGATTCTGGAATCGTCGCGAAACTGAGGCAGGGATAATAATGATTAGTCACCTATCCATATGACAGAGTATAAGAGCATAGTGGAAGAAAGATTGGGAAGGTATGAGCTAGAGCAGATGGAAGGGGTGGAAGACGTATGTAAGATATTCACGGAAGAGATAGGCGCAGCGTGTGAGGCGGTTTGTGGAGTGAGGAGGAGATGCAAGGGTGTGCAAGGGACAGCATGGTGGAATGATGAGGTGAAACGAGCTGTGGAACAAAAGAAGAAGGCATATAGTGAATGGTTGGCGAGTAGAGGTAGGGGAGAAGATGAGAGAGAGAAGAGAGAGGTATATGTGAGCAGGAGAAGGGAGGTTAAGAGACTGGTGAAGGAGAGTAAGAAGAAAGTGGATGAAGAGTTTGGGAGGAATCTGAATGTGAAATGGAGGGAGAGTAAGAAATTGTTTTGGAAGGAGGTAAAGAAAGTAAGGCAGTGTGAAAAAGGAAATAGTAGGGGAGTGAAAGATAGGAATAATAGATTGCTGGTGGAGAAGAGAGAGAAATTGAGGAGATGGAAGGAGCACTTTGAGGATTTGTTGAATGTAGAGAGTGAAAGCAGTGTGAGAATAAGTGGTTGGGGAATGGCTGGGAGAAGAAGAGACGAGAGGAGGGAGGAAGAGATCAGTAGGGCGGAAGTAGTGGAAGCGATGAAGAAGATTAAGCTGGGAAAGGCCCCAGGAATTGATGGAGTGTGTGGTGAAATGCTTAGATATGGGGGTGAGGTTGTTGTGGAGTGGATATGGAAGTTGTGTAGATTGGCTTGGGAAGAGGGAAGGGTTCCAGAGAACTGGAAAGCAGGTATAATTGCTTCTCTATACCAAGGAAAAGGGGAGAGAGAAGTATGTGGTAACCATAGGGGTATTTGCCTTCTTAGTGTGACTGGTAAAATATATGGTAGAATACTCATTGATAGGGTTAGGCATATGACAGAGGAGCTAGTTGGAGAAGAGCAAGGGGGATTTAGGAAGGAAAAAGGGTGTGTAGATCAGATATTTGTTCTAAGATGTTTAGTGGAGAAGTATCTACAGAAGGGAAGGAAAGTGTATGCTGCCTTCATGGACTTGGAGAAAGCTTATGACAGAATAGATTGGCAAGGTATGTGGAAGGTATTAAGAATATATGGAGTGGAGGGGAAATTGTTGAGTGCTGTGAAGAGTATGTACGAAGGAGCTAGGGCTACGGTGCGAGTGGATGGTGAGCTGAGTGAGTTCTTTGATCTCAATGTGGGACTGAAACAGGGTTGTGTGATGTCTCCATGGCTGTTTAATATATACATGGATGGGGTTGTAAAGGAGATGCAAGGTAGGACAGTGGATGTGGGGCTGGCCCAAATGAATGAGGGTGAGATTTGGAAGCTTCCGGTGTTGCTGTTTGCTGATGATACAGTATTGTTGAGTGAAGATGAATGGGAGTTGCAAGGTTTGGTGAATGAATTTGGGACAGTGTGTAGGAGGAGGAATCTGAAAGTTAATGTAAACAAAAGTAAAGTTATGGTGTTTGAGAGGAATGAAGTCACAGAGTGTGCAGTGAGGTTGGATGGTGAGGATATGGAGAATGTGAGTGCATTCAAGTACTTGGGTACTGTGATGAGTAAGGATGGACCTTTGGGGGATGAAGTACGTGAAAGGGTACAGCAGGGAAGGAAAGTTGTTGGTACACTGAAAGCAGTGATGAGAAATAGGGAGGTGAGTATGGAAGTTAAGAAGTCACTGCATGATAGTATTGTGATCCCTACCCTGACGTATGGAAGCGAGGCGTGGACCTTGCAAGAGGGGAACAAGTCAAGAGTGAGAGCAGTGGAAATGAGTTACTTGAGAGGAGCATATGGAGTGACGTGGAGGGACAGGTTGACGAATGAAGAAGTGAAGGAACGTTGTAGGGTATATGTGGATGTGGTTGAGAAGATTAGGAGAAATACGCTGAGGTGGTTTGGACATGTGGAGAGAATGGAGAATGAAAGACTGACTAAGAGGGTGTATGTAGGTGAGGTGGAGGGAGGGAGAGGGAGGGGTAGACCGAGGATGAGGTGGAGGGATGGAGTTGAGAGGTATATGAGGGAGAGGGGGGGGGTGAGTTTGGGGGAGGGTAGTCAAATGGTGGGTGACAGAGTGACTTGGAGGCGTTTTGTCTGCGGCCACCCTTTGCGGGATTAGGGCGTCGGGCTATAGATAGATAGATAGACCTATCCTAGTATATGGATACAATAATAACTCTTTGCCATGTTCGTTCGTTCGAAGATTTCTGCACATATAGTGCAGGCCGGGCCATATATTAGCCCGGTCAGTGGGGTATGGGCTGGTTAAAAAATAGTAAGTGGGGAGGACAGGACCTGGGGATTGCCCAGCACACACGTCCTGTCTCCTGACTGGCTTTGTGGTGTGTGTGCTTTGCCATGTGGCTAGGTATGTTTAATATAAACAAGATCTGAAGACCCTAAGGTAACTTCTTGTGTAACATCAACAAGAGAGACAAAGATATTTAAGAACTCACGTGTCTGCTACTGTTTATTAAAATGACTTGACCCCACTGGGAAGATTTTTTTTTTTTTTTTCTTTTATCAGCATTGGCCCATGCCAGGCCACATAACATGGGCCCTTCAGATTCCTTGTGCAGTCTCCAATTCTCCTGGAATCTTTGCGAGACTCTGAGGCGATAATAATACTGTAATATCACCTATGTAGTAGGTGGAGACTACTACTACTACTACTACTACTACTACTACTACTACTACTACTACTACTATACTACTACTACTAATGTTATGTGCAAATTCTTCCTGTGCATTCGGAGAAAATATAGGAACTGCACACCCAGTCCTGTGAAATGCATGCCAAGCTGAAGAATCATAAAATAATATTACTGCGTCATAAAAGATGCTAGTATCCCGATGTCAAAGCCACATGATCGTAATGGTTGCATATGTGAAGAAGTGATATCCCAGGTTACATTCAGGGAGATGTCGTCGTCGTACTACTACTACTACTACTACTATTATCGCTACTACTACCAGTACTACATAGTAGTAGAATGGTAGTAGTAGTAGTAGTAGTAGTAGTAGTAGTAGTAGTAGCAGCAGATACGAGTAGGAACCCATTCTACAACGTGCACTAAAATACCAAAGCGATATCTACCGTTCTTCTTGTTACCCTTCTTCTACTATTTTTTATCATTTTTATATTTTGGAGGGGGATTAACCCTCTCTGAAAATAATGGTTGATAATTTTGTACAGTGGAAGACATCATCAAGGAACCAGACGGACTGACATGAGAAGTTTCGTTGAAATCAGTGTGTTCGTTTTTCTCTATTTATAATCGTCTATATTTTGGTGAGGAAGGGCTTATCCCTCCAGAAAATCACTGGGAGGATCAGCCTCCCCATATACTAGTATTAGCATTACATGTAAAGTCCAGTGTACAGTACAACATGTGCTGAAGTATCAGTCATATACGTCCTCTTTCACGATTTCTTAGAATTTTTTCTTTGATAGGGGGGCTGGTCCTTCTAAAATTCATGGGAGGGAAATTGTACATAGTGAAATAACTTTTGAGTAACCTGACGAACTTACCTGGGTAGTTTCATTCAGTTACATCAAATGGTATAGGGGAAAAGGCACACACACACACACACACACACACACACACACACACACACACACACACACACACACATCGGCACACAGAGTGCATCTCGCGAAACGGAGTAGGACGAGTTGCCGAAAATGACCATTCCGCTCGGCAGGATTGATGATTATGATAAGATTAATAATAATGATAAGAAGAAGAAGAAGAAAGAGAATCAGTAAGAAGAAGCACTCAGAGTGCAACACCCGCGTCCTACAAACTGGTCTATGGGCAGAACTCCTGTTCTTAAAATAGAAACGCTTCGTTTATACCTGACCCTCAACCATTCCGTTATATTTTACCCAAACTGACTCAAAACTGCCTAAGGTGGCCTTGCCCTGTAACCCTGACCTTTGAACTAATTTTCTAAAAAGCAACCTCTTCGTCCTTTGTTGATTCGAAGTACATCCGCCAGGCTTGACCCAAATAGAGTCAAAACTGCATTAATCAGAGGGTCGAACATTTGACCTTGCCCTGCGACTTGACCATTGACTGATTGTTATGAGAATCAATTCCTTAATCTTCCCAGTTCACGAAGTTTGATCTAACTAGGGTGAAAAAAACAGTGTTTAAGTTTACCTTCAACATTATCTAATTGTTCTCAAAAACAATAACTTAGCTC
>NC_137029.1:17371834-17409334 GCF_032717465.1 Coenobita brevimanus | reverse complement strand
CTGGGTGGCGATTTCAACGCCAAGGCGTCGGCCTGGCATGTCAACAACCTTGACACAGATAGAGGGCTGGTACTACAATCCCAAACAGATCATATTTTCATACTAAATAATCTCCATCAACATACCCATATCCCACACCATGCCCTCTTCCTCCCATCATCACCAGACATCACCTTCTGTTCCCGAAACCTCACCCCCACAACATCTTGGACAGTTGTCAAAACCCTTGGATCTGATCACCTCCCAGTCATCATCACTATCAAAACCAGAATCACCTCAGCTGGCCACAGACACACATATACTAATTATAAAAGAGCCAACTGAGAGGCCATCACAACTGAAACAGAACAACATTTCGAAACATTAAACATTACACCCATCACAAACATCAACACCGTCGTGCACACTTTCAATACAATTATACAAAATGCAGACAAAAGACACATCCCTAAAAGCAACAGAAAGAGACACAACCCCAAATTCACACCAGAAATTCAAGGCCTCATCAATCAACGGGACACACTAAGACATTCCCCGACACCCCATACACAAGACACCGTACAACAAATACAAGAACTCAACAGTCAAATAAACAATAAAATATCAAAACAGCAAACACTGAAATGGAAAAATTATCTCCGAACACTTGACCACAAAACAAACACCAGCAAATCACACGCTCCCATCACAACAACAGACACCATACCTTCAGACAAACAACAAGCAAACTCTCTCATCAATCACTTTTCACATGTCAGCCCTCTAAACCCCCATCGTAACGACCGACGTATCATCCGACGTAAGAGACTGTTCCCCACAGACCCAGACTACGCACATTTCACTTACAACCAGACGAAGCACATCATCAGTAACCTTTAGCACTCATTTGCCAGTGGACTAGACAACATAAGCAACATTCACAACACCTTGGACCACAAGGCTTACAAACACTCACCAACATATCAAACTACACCTACTCATACAACACAATACCTAACATCTGGAAGCATGGCATTATCATCACTATCCCTAAACCCAACAAAGACCCTACGTTACCTTCCTCACACCCCGTGACACTCCTCTGCACCCCCTCTAAAGTCACTGAACGGCTGGTACTACAACTGGTTACACCTCACACCCCCCTAGCCCAGTCACAACACGGCTTTAAGCCAGTACACTCCACAAACACTCTTCTTACAGACCTTACACAGAGAGTTTTTGCTGGCATAAATTCAGCTAGGCTACAACACAGAACACTCCTTGTCACACTAGACATTAGCAAAGCTTTTGATGCCATCCCCCACCACAACCTCACAAACATAATATTCAACACAAACATGCACAATAACACAAAAAAATGGCTGACAAACTACTTAGCAGGCAGATGGGCACATGTAACATTTGCTGGTCAGTCTTCGAACATCAGAAACTTCACAAATGGCGTCCCCCAAGGATCTGTTTTGTCCCCTACACTCTTTAACCTATACATGCACGACATACCCACACCCCACACACCACAGATACACATAGCTTCTAGCTTCCTATGCAGATGACATAACACTCACATGTACACACCAAAACGCAAACAGAGTTGCACACATGCTCCAATTTACCTCAACACACTACACGAATGGTTCACCAAACAGGCTCAAAATAACCCCAGCCAAATCTACAGTGACCCTTCTCACAAACTGGACAGCAGAACAGTCACATTCCAAACCTCACCATAAACAACACTCCCCTACCACACACACACACACACACACACACACACACACACACACACACACACACACACACACACACACACACACACACACACACACAAAATCCTTGGTGTAACATACATTACATCAATGTCATTTACAGAACACATCACAAACATTAAAAATAAAACAACACCAAGACTCAGTGCCTTGAGGTCACTTGCCCACACAACATTTGGACACAACAAAGAAACCACCACCACAGTATACAAAGAATATAAACGTTCAGTGATGAATTATGCAAGCCCTGCTTGGGCTCCTAACCTCACTAAAACACAATACAACGCTTTACTGGCCATACAGAACAAGGCCCTAAAAATAATCACAGGCTGCACAGCCACTACACCCACAGACCACCTACATCCAGAAACCAAAGTCCTCAAAGTCAAGGATCACCTAGACATGACAGACACCCAAATTCTCGCTGCACCCTCCACAAACCCACCACATCCACAACACTATATGGTAACATCCACACACACCAAGGAACATTAAAACAACACCCAGCACACGACGTCATGCACAAATACTGTCATCTCTCCCCCCTCTTCTGCCTCAGACCAGCTTCCAGAAGCATATCCATACTCAAATCACTCGCCCCCCCGTTCAGTCACTTAAAGACAACACACAGCTGCATGCACGGCCTCCTGATATCCACCCCTCCGAATCCTATCTCCCTCCTGAAGGCAAAGGTCCACCTGGCCAAGCTGAGATGTGGGCATCATCCAGCCCTCTTAAGTTACCAGCAGAGGCTGGATGACTCCGCCGCTGATGCATGTCCAGAATGCAACACAGCACCCCATACTATTAAGCACATTATGGAAGACTGCATTGCACGCAATCACTTACGCCAACAACACAAAATACACTCCTTGAGAGCTCTGTGGGATAGCCCGGTCTCGGCCATGGCCTTCCTTAGGGACTCGGGGCTGTTCGGCCAGACTGCCTAGGGACCAACAACAACCACAACAACAACAACACCTCCTACAGCACCACCACCACCACCACCAACAACAACAACAACAACAACAATAACAACATTAATAAGAAGAATAAGAATAGAAATTAGAATATAAGATTTTTCAAACTGCCGAAGCAATATTCAATAAACTCTATATTCCAGATGAAAATACTTCTGTTTTCATTGTACTGTAGACCTAATATTAAGGGACTGTTGGTAACAATTTTTTTTTTTTTGGATTTTGTCGTGTGACCTTGAGTTCAAGGTCAAGGTCTTTCATACTATGCAGATTTTGTTCATTCATGGTCAGCAGTTACATTTCCACAGAGTTTCGTCAAAATCGGCCGAATACTTTCCGATTAACACTTTCGGGCTTGAGGAGGCCAAATGGATTTTTCTCATTATCTGAAAACATATTCGTTGAATCTCAATATCAGTACCCAAGTGCATCAGTATATGTTGACGGCTACATACTGGAACATTTGCAATAAATCGATTCAGTAGTTTTTGTTGAGCAGGAGAGCAAAAATTGACAAAATAACATAGAGGGCGCTAGTACGGCACTAATGCCAGGAAAAAATAAAATGTGGCAACAGATGCCTGCAGTCAAAATACATCACTTGCTATAATTTCAAGTCTCTGTCTCAAACAGTCTATATCTTCAAAATACCTATCTATCTCTCTACCTGCCTATCTATCTATCTATCTATCTATCTATCTATCTATCTATCTATCTATATATATATATATATATATATATATATATATATATATATATATTTCTCTCTCTCTCTCTCTCTCTCTCTCTGATCTCCAGCATCAATGACAACTCCATAGAAAGTAGAATTCTTAATAACGATGATGATGATGATGATGATGGTATAGAAGTAGTTAATTCAAGTAGCTCCATCATCACCACAACATCCTGACTCTGGTACCACCAGCACTAAGCGATACCATTACCACTCCCACCATTATCAGCCCCTCCACCTTTACGACCGTTCCATCTTCGCTACTACCACCAGAGGAGAGAGAAAAATGAGAACGGTAGCAGCCAAACTATCACTACATCTCGATCTCCTCGTAAGGCTACAAACTGATTAGACTTTAGTATCAGCCCCTGTCTCTACACGGGCCTTCACCTACCTGCGTTTCCCCTCTCCCCTCCCACCCACCCATTCCCAGTAACCAGAACCCTTTACTTATCTTCTTCAGGATTCACCATCGTCTTCCCACGTGCTCATTATTCTCTTACTTTAACATCTTTCCCCCTTCCTTCCCTGCCCCATCACATTAATACCTTCGCCGAGACCCTCTTCAACATTATATACTGCCTTCACTGACAAAAAAGGACTTGATTAGAAAAACAAACATATCACTTCCTTCCCGCAATTAGGATTTGTTTTTGTTTTAGGAACAAGCGATTTGGGAAGCATCTGCGCTCACTTTTCCTTCCAATTCTTGTGTGTGTGTGTGTGTGTGTGTGTGTGTGTGTGTGTGTGTGTGTGTGTGTGTGTGTGTGTGTGTGTGTGTGTGTGTGTGTGTGTGTGTGTGTGTGTGTGTGTGTGTGTAACAACTTTGTCTCTTTTTTATTCTTGTCTGATTCATTCTTTTCTCCTTTCGACCCCTCTTTCTAACACTATCCCTTCCATCTCTAACCCTAAATCAATACGTCTTCATTAATCTCTACCCACATTTTTTGTTGCCATCTTCCCTTTCTGTCCAGCTCCTTCCACCTTCGTCAACACTTTGACTTTTTTACCACCCTTTTTCATTCCAACATTTCAATTTATTTCATGTATACGACTATCTATTCTCTGCCCTCCCAGTCTCCCTCCCAACTAACCATCCCCCATTTATCCGTGTGTTTTTGGCATTTTCCGTTAAAGTTTTTGCCACAAGCCCTGTCGGTCATGAGAACAAACGACCGGGACACTATCACGGGAACCATGATTTGATCTTTTGGTGAAGGTGATGTCAGTCCAAGCTTCTTCAGGTGATCCGATCAGTAGATGACTGGGTCAAGGTCGAATGATGTTACACGGACTTCGTAAACCTGTGTCCATTTACAACAGAATTATATTCCCATGACTGGTAACCACAGAACCGCCCACCATACTGTAGTCAAATTACCGCCAATAATTATCAAAGTGCATTAGCAAACTTCCGTATAAGGATTCTGGAGTGGCAGGCTTTGAGAGAGACTAATCCATTACCAGTGCCAACACTATTTATCCCTAATTTATGGAAAAGCATTTTTTTTTTTAACTCACAAACCTTGCATATGAAATTTATGAACGTCTGCCTTGTAGCAGGGTACCAGTGCAAATGTGCCTGCTTTAACCAGAATGAACATCAGTAACACATAAAGCTGACATGTGCAAGAAACGTCTCTAAATATCTTTGGGTGACAAGGTGTTTGCAGACATCGGGTTCGTTCTTCGTCAAGAAATGTTCATCGTATCATATTTCCATCACTGTCCTGGATGTGATGATGATGCACTCGGAGCTCATTTTTCTTCGCAGTGAAGATGGAACAGGAGCTTCACCAACCTCTTCTCAATGGAAGTTTCTCCCTGGAAGGCGAGGAACTATGTGATCTAGCTAGCCAAATTTGCTTCTTAGAACGAGTTCCAGTGGCCAATGATGCAAACCTTGAATCTCAGATCATGAAACCAAGCACAAACACAATAACAGAATGTTCTCATTCAGTACTGAAAAAGTAGAAAAAAACAAGAACGACTGAAATACGATAAGGCATAAATACACAATGGTGCAGTAAACAATTCCTATATGGACACCACGTACAAGACTAAATTTACATGATGTTTGAGCAACCACTAAATGTGATTATTTTCCTTTTAAAATTTCTATTCGATACTTTATAATTAATTGTCACAAAACAATATGATTTTCCAAAGTTTAATACATCCATATATGTGTTATATATACATACATATATACATATATATATATATATATATATATATATATAGAGAGAGAGAGAGAGAGAGAGACAGACAGACAGACAGACAGAGACAGAGACAGAGACAGACAGACAGACAGACAGACAGACAGAGACAGAGACAGAGACAGACAGACAGACAGACAGACAGACAGAGACAGAGACAGAGACAGAGAGAGGTAGCTAGACTGATAGATATAAAATATTAATACTAGCCCTCCAGCAAGCAAATATTGTAAGATCCCTTCACTTTTTACAAACATTATGGTTTGGCTTCTTGATAGCCTGTTCACTGTATGCTTTTCATCAGGTCTTCCACACCCATTTAGAAAGTTGAAAGGATAGACATCAGTCTTCCCATGCATGTCTAGCATGTCTGTGAGCGTCAATCATTAAATAGTCTCTATCCACATATTATCCCGTGTGTCATTTCATCTCGATGAAATATCCTCTCATATAATCGTTACCTTTTGCTTATATACTTATGCCGAAGTAAGTGTAAAGGGTGCTGATTTTGTAAGTATAACTTGGGTTAAGTACTAAGTATCAGGTTTTTGTCAACACTTTTTGCGGTGTTCTAGCGGAGTAAGACGATAGACGAGGTGAAAGTCAAATTATCGATATCCTGAATACCTATTGGCTGCAGTTTTATCTATCATGTAAGTTCACCCACCTCCCATTAAGTAGGCTAGACGAATCAATGTCACCTAGCATCGGGCTCCTACATCTTGTAAGAGGCAATAAACAATTATGACACAGGCTATTGCAGTAGCTACAGGTTAATTAATTTTCCGTTATAGATTATACACAAATTAAACTGTCAAAGTAGATGAATCAAATCACTAATTAAGGCCAAGAATTTGGCAACGTTTAAACAACGTATGAGCCGTTTGTATCGGACTGGAACTTGTTATTAACTTTCTCTGAAATGTTCAGTTATATCACTAACGAATTCTTCAGTAACAGGTAGATCTGCTATAGTGACATACCAGATGCCAATACACGAAAGAGCTTCGGTAATTACGTGTTTCCTCTCTCCCTGTGGATACCATTTTATATATATATATATATATATATATATATATATATATATATATATATATATATATATATATATGGAGCCTCTGTGGTACAGTGGTAGAGTGTGCGTTTCGCAAACTGGTTAGCGCGGGTTCGCCTCCCGCCAGAGTTGTAAAAAAAACCTTTGGGAAGCGTTCACCAAGCCACTTGCTACTTTGGCGGACACAACCGGTGCTTTGCTTGAACCAGTGTCGCATACTAGTATGCTTGCACCCAATCGGCTTAAGGCGGGCCGATTACACTTGCTTCACAGACTACGCACACATCCAAAGCCACTACAACACTACAATCACACTCACAAGCACTTCTCACCCTACATACAGTCTCTAACAGACAGCCTAAGCCACTGGGTAGAGATACATTGGTTGTATCGTCCCTGCTTCGGTAGGGATAGGCCGGTCCTGAGTGGACCTCAACAGCTGATGATTATATATATATATATATATATATATATATATCAGCCATAACTAGTCCACTGCTGAACAAAGGCCTCCCCCAACCTTTTCCAATAATTCCTTGACTGAACAAAAATTTCCCAAGTTTTCCTTGCAAATTTATCTATATCATTTTTCCATCTCCTGTTTGGCCTTTTTCTGCTACGCTTACAATCTCTTGGTTCCCAGTCAGTCAGCTTCTTGCTACATCGGTTATCCCTTATTCTTGCTATTTGGCCTCCCCACCTCCATTTCTGTTCTTTTTTAACTTTCTATAATATCTTTGACTTTAGTCTGCTCTCTCACCCACGTTGATCTTTTCCTGTCTCTTAACCCTTACACCGCAGGCATGTTTCCCAATGTTTTGCGTGTCCCGCGGGGTTATTCGGGCTCCGACAGACTCTCAAAAAATATTTGCCAAAAATCAGTTATTAGTCCTAGAATATTAAAATTACATATGCTTATGGCACATACCTTCAGCTTTCTCCTGGGATGTTTGTTGAGCCTTCGTCAATTACCGTAGGACTTGTGGAGACCTCTGAAGATGGGTAACGAAGTCTCCACTTTACACTTCCCGACAACCCGTAATATGATTACTACAGCCAGATATTAACACTATAAACACTACTGTATGATTATCAAGTACTTTGGGATCCATACTCCAAAAAAAAACACTGTGAAGGCAATGAAAATTACGAGCGCGTATGACCTTCCCACTTGCGCTTGTTCGCTGTTGGTATTCTGTCATTTATTATTCATAAAACCCCTCACACTTTATATTTCTATTACTATATAACACTTATATATATCTGGAGTCTTTATCCATAAGTTTCCTTCAGTAGTATTAGTTTATTGTCACTGAAGTCATTCAATTTTTCATTCAGTAAAATATGTAGAGAGCCACGGATTCACTTTCACTCTTATAACATCAAGTATTTGTACTCATATTCTTATATTACTAATTACTTACATTTCTATTTACATTTTCTATTGTATTTTCAATATTTACACTTCTATTTTACTTACACTATGTTATTCACTGTCACTTTCAGTAACATAAAACTATATTACACTGTTCAATCATATGTACTGTACATCCATTGCTTTCACTTGCTATTTACACATTATTTACACATTATTTCCACATTATTCTCCTTTCCCACTTGCACTGTTAGAACTGCTTCTGGCTGTGGTAATCAAAGAAGCAGGTAACACAGAGGGGAACCTGGCACTCAGCGCACTGCCAAGAGGTGCGTTTGTGCTCAGGTGTGCGTCGGGTGGTATGTGCACACACCTGGCACCTGCGAATCGCAGCCTTTCTCTTGCCTGTGGCAGGCATTTGCACCAGTCTGTGCCGATCCATGTACGCCCTCTGCTCAGTCTGTCGGGAAGTGTTACTGGATGGCGCCTTGGAGTTGCTGCTGTCACCCTACCATATCTTTCAAGCAGCTGCTGAACACAAGTCCTGGTGAACAACCTCAGGGAGAAGGACTTGGGTGGCTTGACCTTCATCTTGTACACGATAAAGGCGTTCAGCATCGTCATGTCTATGAGATGCAGAAAAACTTTCCTGTACCACCTAGTATTCTTTCTGAGGCAGTCGATCTCTCCAATCATCATGTTGGACTTGTCCACCAGCTGCATGTTGATATTGTAGTCTAACACAGCATCAGGTTTCCTCACAGGTTCGCCTGTCCTACGGTCGACCTTCCCACTGTCTGTCATTCCCCCTTATGTACGGTGGTGAGCATGTGCACGACCCTCTTGTCATGCCACCGTATTGCCAGCATCTTCTCAGACTTGCATAGGTGCACGTCTCCTCACTGTGAGGTTCCTGCCTCTGGGAATTTAGGGAAGTGGGCACGATTACTCTTCACAGTGCTGCGGGAGCCGATGCCGTGTTCTGAAAGGTATTTGGCAAGTTTCGGTGCTGTAGAATAGTTGTCTGTATACAGCACATGATTCCCACCAAAATACCTTTCAAGGAGCACTTTCACTAAACAGCCCAAGCCAAGCAGGTGTGTTTTATCAAGATCGACACTGCTGGCTGAATAAATGACGAAGTCAAGGATGTACCCCGTCTTACAGTTGCACAGTACAAAGAACTTGATTCCAAAGCGATGGCATTTGCTTGGTATGTACTGCACAAACCTAAGACGTCCTCTGAACAAAACCAAGGATTCGTCAATGACAACCTTCTGAAAGGGGTGGAAGAATGTCATAAACTTATCCTTCACTCTTCTCAGAATCTCCCAGATCTTCCAGAGTGGGTCGGTTTGGGAAGGTACATCGTTGTCGGCAAAGTGCAGGTTTCCCATGATGTTCAGGAAGCGATCTCTGGCCATGTACTTATTGAAGGTGGGTGAGGGTAGTAAGGGGTCCATGGTCCAGTATTCTTCCAACTCATGCTTCTTTGAGTGTGGCATGAGAAGCATGAGGGCGAAGAACACATACAGCTCCTGCACTCCCAGCATGGACCACTGTTGCATCTTGGCTGCACCTGTACCACTTGCAGCACATTGTGATTCATACCTGTTGGTCTCATCACATATGTGCTGCATGACTTCGTCATCGAGGAAGGCCAAAAGGAAGTCCACACACTCAGCATCCTTGTCAAGAGTGAAGGCAGGCTGTACTCCTGAGGAACTCTCGTCAAAATCGAGATGTTCAGGGACAAAATCGGACCCTTCCGTCCACGCGAAGGCGTCCAGGATTTCCTGTCATGGCGGTGTAGGGTGGGTGAGGGTGGAGGGTGGCTGTGAGGCAGATTTATCACGTTCGAGGTCACTCGCACTGACCCTGGGTTGCCGTACAGCACTAGCAGCCCTTACTCTACTAGTAACTCTACTTTTATGGGTCAGGGATTTACCTCTTCCTCTATGGCCTGCCTTCACTGTTGATGCTGGTGGTGATTCCGACGATGAAGACTCCGGAGATAATTCAGCAGAAGAACAGGAAGAAATGAGTGAAGTGGGGCTTGGGGAACGGGGAGGTGAATCAGCTCGGGACTCATGGCGGGCTGGGTCACGCGGGGCCATTGTTCTGGGGCTAACACGCCGCCTTTTCACTCCCTTCCCAAATTCCTTCCCTTGCTGCACTAACGGCTCCTTTCCCTTGGAGCTAGGGATAACTTGGGACACTGAAGCACTCGTACTAGTAGTTTCTGGCACGATTTCCTCACCCAGCTCATCACACGAATCCCCCGAAGGGTCAAAATCACTATCCATCATCACCATTGATAATTCCGCTAGTTCATGTTCCACTGCAGAGTCACCTAGTCCTTTCCTGCTTCCCCAACGAGTTGTTCTGGGTGTAGAGGTCACGGGGCCCTTTGCAATGGGCGCAGAAGCGGCAGAAATGGCGGGGCGCGAGTGCGACATGCTTTGACCACAGCGGAGGACAAGGAACTAAATGCCGCAGCTTATCTGAGAAGGCAAGGGTTGACAGCTGCTAACTTACATGCTAATAAATTATTGGTAGAAAATCTCGGCAATACATAAAGAAATAGGTAGTTCCAGGTGAAGGTGAATGTAAATGTCACTTAGGCTTCTCCCTTCCTTTCTGATATATATTTTTATTACAGAAATAGATTACAAAGCATAATTCAAAGGGGAAATTACCGTGGTAATGTAGTGAATCAATGCATGTGAGGTGTTGTCAGGTGATAATTAGCCAATTCCTGGTGTATACCACTATCACTTACCTTATTTTTTTGTAGTATATATTATTTTGTATAAGTATAGGGCATAGGGCTTATTTCAATGGATGAAATCTGTGGAAAAATCCGGGGGAGATTTGCTTAGCGCAGCGCGGCCGGGGAGGTGAGAGGACAGGGTAATGGAGGGGAGGTAGGGAGGGGAGTCAGGAAGGGGGGAAAATCGCTAAAATGTCAACAATGGATGGGAGTACAGTTGAGATTTGGAGTGCTGACTAGTGTTGGACATTAGGAGTACTGATAGATGATACAAGCCACCACTTGAAAGCCCGGGATAATTAAAAATAACACAGAATCACAAAAGTGATGCCCCGGGGTATGATCCATTGCGCCAGAACGTCACGAAAGTGACGTCCTGCGGTTAAGGGGTTAAAGTTATTCTCAACACTGACCTTTCCATTGCTCGCGGAGAACAGATTAATTTATTTTCCATTGATTTCATCAGTTTCCAGGTGTCACAACCATACGTCATAGCTGGAATCATACATTCGTTATATACTTTTCGTTTCATACAAACTGGCAAGCTGCTTTTCATAATGTCTCTATGTTTACCGAAAGCTTTCCATCCAATTGTAATGCATCTTTTTATTTCGCTATCATGATCTTTCGTTAATTTTTGTACTTGTCCCGAGTAGTTGTACTCCTCAACTTCTTCAAGAATTTCTTAGCTTATTCTGATGACGCTCTTTAATGTTTGTGGATTAAACATTACTTAAGTTTTACTCCGGTTCATCTTCAGCCCTACTTTCAGACTTTCTCTGTTCAGGTCATTTAACATTTCTTGCAATGCCTCCACTGTTTCTGAGATTAGGACGTCATCTAGAAATCTTAAATGGTTTAGCTTTTCTCCATCTATGTTTACTCCTTTGTTTTCCCAGTCTAGCTTTCTGAAAATACTTTCTAGGCATGTTGTAAATAATTTTGGTGAAATTGTATCTCACTGACGCACGCCCTTCTCAATCTTATTTTTTTCCGAGTTCTTATGTAATTTAATTGTAGCAGTTCCCTCTTTCTATATGTTTTCGAGCAGTTTTCCAATGTTCTCATTCACTCCTTGTTCTTGCAATGAATTTATAATTGGTATGTGCTCCACTGAATCAAAAGCCTTCTCGTAATCAACAAAACGTAAGCACAGTGGTTTATCATAGTCTGTAGTTTTCTCAATTAGCTGATTCATTGTGTGCAGATGATCAGTGGTCGAATACCCGCTTCGGACTCCTGCCTGTTCACGAGCTTGGTTTTCCTCCAAAATTGTAGTTATTCTGTTCGTAAGGACTTTAGTGAAGAGTTTGTAAAAGACTGATAATAAGCTAATGGGCCGATAGTTACTAAGATCTTTTGAGTCACCTTTTTTGTACAGTAAAATAAGTATTGCATTACACCATGTTTTGGTCATTTTCTTCTGTTTTATACAGTGAGTATATAAGTGGGCAAGCCTATTTTGTATTTCTACACCTGCATCCAACAGTAAATCTGTTACTATTCAATCTTCTCCCGGAGCCTTCCCTCTTTTCATATTTTTAAGACAATTATTTACTTTGTCTGGTGTTACCTCAGGTATTTCACTTATGTCAACTGCAAAGTTAGCTATTGGTATTACTATCTTTGATGCATACAGTTCTCTGTAAAACTCTTCAACTCTCTTCACCATCTTATCTTTGCATTTAATGATTTTACCGTTTTTTCTTTCAGTGATTTCATTTGTTGCTTCCCAAGTGTCATTTTACTTCGGACCTGTTTCAGACTTTTACCATTTTTGATGGTTTCTTTGATCTGATCCATGTTTCTCTTTCTTTTTTCTTCTCTTTTTCTTTTGTTGATAAGCTTATATAGATAGATAGATAGATAGATAGATACATTCATACATATCATCACCATTATCAGCCACTGGGAGTACACTGCTGAACAAAGGCATCCCCCATCTTATTCCACAGATTCTTTGACTGAGCAACTCTCTGCCACGTTTTCCCTGCAAACTTCTATATCTCATCTCACGACCTAACGTCTGGTCTTTTTCTGGTATGCTTACAGTCTCTTGGAGTCCAGTCATCCAGCCTCTTGTTCCATCGGTTATCCCATGTTCTTGCTACATGACCTACCTATCGCCTTTTTTTTTCTTTCTTTCTTTTTAAACTTCTATAGTGCCTTCGACTTTAGTCTGCTCTTTCACACAAGTTTATCTTTTCCTGCCTCTTATAGATATTCTCAATACTAAACTTCCCCTTTCTCTTTGAGAACGGGTTAGTTGATTTTCCATCGACTTTGTCAGTTTGCAGGTCTCACAACCGTACATCATAGCTGGGATTGTGCATTCATTACATACTTTTCGTTTCATACATATTGGTAAGCTACTTTTCATGATGGCTCTATGTTTACCGAAAGCTTTCCATCCAGTGGTAATGCATCTTTTTATTTCGCTATCATGGTCTTCCGTTAGTATTTGTATTTGCCCCAAGTAAGTGTACTCCTCGACTTCATCAAGAATTTTATCCCTTATTCTGAAGGCGCTTTTTGGTGTATTTGATTTAAACATTAGTTTTACGCCGGATCATTTTTAGCCCTTCTTTGTGACTTTCTCTATTTAGGTCATTTAACATTTCTTGTAATTTATCTCTGCAGCTTCTGAG
The DNA here is from genome assembly GCF_032717465.1 of Coenobita brevimanus. Lineage (NCBI taxonomy): Eukaryota > Metazoa > Arthropoda > Malacostraca > Decapoda > Coenobitidae > Coenobita > Coenobita brevimanus. The sequence continues at coordinate 17,395,786 of NC_137029.1, read as the reverse complement.
ATTAGGATAATGTCATCTGCTAATCTTTAATGGTTTAGCTTTTCTCCATCTGTGTTTACTTCTTTGTTCTCCTAGTCCAACTTTCTAAAAATACTTCCTAGGCACGCTGTAAACATTGGTGAAATTGTTTTTCCAGGACGCACGCCCAACTTAATTTCATTTTTTCCCGAGTCTTTATGCAGCATAACTGGCAGTTTCCTCTTTATATATGTTTTAGAGCAGTTTTACCATGTTCTCATTTACTCCTTGTTCCGGTAGTGAATTTACAGTTGCTATGTCCTCCACTGAAGCAAAAGCCTTTTCGTAATCTACACAACCTAAGCAAAGTAGTTTATTATATTCTGAAGTCTTCTCAGTTAATTGATTCATTGTGTGTAGATGATCAGTAGTTGAGTACCCGCTTCGAAATTCTGACTGTTCAAGAGGTTAGTTTTCTTCTAAATTTGTTGCTTTTTTGTTCGTAAGGACATTAGTGAAAAGCCTGTGAATAACTGGTAATAAGCTAATGGGTCGTTAGTTACTAAGATCTTTTGAGTCGTCTTTTTTGTAAAGCAAAACAACTAGTGCATTACATCATGTTTTGTGAATTTCTTCTTTATACACATAGTAAATAAGTGGGTAAGCCTGTTTTGTACTTCTATTCCTGCACCCAAGAGTAAATCTGCTACTATTCCATCTTCTCGTGGGGCTTGTGAAATTCTTCAACTTTCGTCACCATTCTATCTGCATTTCATGACTTCACCGTTTTTTTTCTTTCTGTGATGTAATTTGTTGCTTTTTTAGCGCCATTTTTTTTTTTTCGAACTTATTTCAGACACTTTCCTTTTTTTTTTTTTTTTTTTTCTGATTCATGTTCTTCTTTCCTTTTTCTTCTCTCTGTCTCCTGTTGATAAGCATATTTAATTCTGCTCTTTCTATTTCATTCCTCATTACCTCCGCCAAGGAGGTTATGTTTTCACTCCTGTCCTTTTGCTTGTGTGTTGGTTGATTTGTGGGCAAGATTACACAAAACTACCGGACGGATTTCCATGAAACATGGCAGAAGAATGGGCCTTGGCCCAGAATAGACTCCATTAAATTTTGGTACGGATCCGGATATAGGTGCGGATCTATTTTTTTTTTCTTTTTTCACTTTCTTTAACATTGCGAGATGGGGCGTTTTTCGACATTTTGGAAAGTAAAATGCTTTGTTGTCTGTTACAGCGAGTTAAAAAATTATGATTAAGAGTTATGGGTAGTTTATAATTATGGTGTTTAAAAATACAGGGTTATGAGCTTGATAATGGATTGGACTTGACTGAATAAAAAGGAACTGCATGTTGGGCCTTGGCGGAGGTATGCACTCTACAGAGTGCCATTCTAGTTTGGTTTTACTTTCGTCTCCTTTCCCCTCTGCATGAACGCGAGTGTCTCTTTTTGGCTTTGATTGTATTAGCTTTCCCTAGAACCTCCGCTGATTCTCTTAGCATTTGTGTTAGGCTGTTGATTAACTTATCAATGTCACACTCAGCATAACTTAGAGCCTAAAGTTTGTTCATTACTTCTAACAGAAAGGCTGCTTTGTTTTCGCTTACTTTCATTGGGCAGATCTTTTTTATTTTCAATCATCTTCTTTCTTGCACTAATGAAATTGAATTTGCCTGTGCAAACCCCCGTTCTACAGACACTTCCAATATTTACTTTACTGATGACTGTGACATTTATGACTGTGTTGTTTTTATCTCCTACAGCCTAAAGAATTCAGTTTCATTCTTTGGTTCTCTATTTGGACTTCTCCAGGCTCATTTTCTCTCTGGTCTTTGCATGTGAACGTTTTCATTTTTCTCATACATTTCAGCAACAATTACCACCATTTCACCCTTGTCAATCCTTTCCCCCACTCCTATTTTTCCCATACATAAATCTCCATTTTTCAATTGGCAACTTTTACAATGAAGTCTCCCATGAATGTTGTATATGTGGTCTTTTCTTCTTCCTTTATCTGGGAGATGGTGTCATACAATGTTTCTATTTCTTCATCTGAGCTTTGGTGTATTTTCTTGTATTACTTTCAGGGTTTTGGTATCTTTTGCATAGGCTAAACACAGCCCATGCTACTCTGTCAGATACATGCTGAGTTTAACAATGTTTTCTGCAAGATTTCAGTTAATGAGAAATCCTACACCACTAACTCTTTTATTTTTCCTTCCTCTGTAGTCAAATAGGTGGTTGCTGTCTTATTTTCTTGGATCTCACTCAGACCTACGATATCCCAACTCATGTTTAACAATTCAGTCATTAACATTTCAAGTTTGTAATCTTCTGCAAGGTTTTTACATTGTACATATAGATTTCATGGATTTCAGTTTGTTGTCCTCGTCTCTAATTCGTTGAGACGGTGCCTACCCACTTTTGGTAGCACACAGCCCGGAGCACTGGAGGCAGTGTGGTTGGACCTTTAGTAGACGATGATCCAACAGGAAAGCTTGAGAATTAATTACCAGCAGAATTCATGATTGGTTCAGGGGACTGTGGCAAATAATCTCACATCCATGCCACACAGTTTCTGGTGAGACGTAATTTTTGTTCCACCTTATTCATTATAATCAGTGGAGCCCAATATATCAATAGGGCACTCCATGATCTACGCCATCTAAATAGTGCCTTGTGTATCCGTAAACACTTCCCCTATCCGCAGTCTGGTGAAGTGACGTGCCATGTAGCAGTGGGAGCTTGCCCCTGGATATATATATATATATATATATATATATATATATATATATATATATATATATATATATATATATCCAGGGGCAAGATCCCACTGCTACATGGCACGTCACGTCACCAGACTGTAGATAGATAGATAGATAGATATTGCGAGACACCTTAATCCAGTAAGGGGTGGCCACAAACAAATCACCTCCATGTCGCCCACTCCCCCGCCATTTCACTGCCCTGCTCCCAGCTCACACCTGCCTCTCTCATATACCTCTCCACTCCATCCCTCCATCTCATCCTTGGCCTCCCCCTCCCTCTCCCCCCCTCCATCTCACTCAATTAACACCGGCGTGCCGCAGGGATCAGTTCTGGCGCCAACCCTATTTCTGGTTCATATTAATGATCTCTTATCTGTCACTCACAATCCCATTCACTCATATGCAGATGACTCAACACTACATAGTTCATTCACACTCAGACATCCATTTACAAAGTCTAATATCTCTACCTCTCAACTCAATACAGCCATCTCCATAAATGAAGATCTATCTACAATCAGTGAATGGGGACAAAACAACCTTGTCTCTTTTAATGCTAGTAAAACTAAATATATACAGTTTACCAATAGACAGATATTGCCAGACTCGTACATTACCTTCAGTGCTACTAATATTCCCATCTCCAAAAGTATTGAAATTCTTGGTGTCTCACTTAACAGTGCCCTCAGCTGGACCTCTCATGTCAGATCACTTGCTAAAACCGCCTCAAAGAAACTTGGATTATTGTACAGAGTCCGTAACTTCTTCGCCGATGAGCAGTTAGCTATAATTTATAAGAGTCATGTGCGCTCTCAGCTTGAATATTGCTCACCCTTGTGGAATGGTTGTGGAGAGGTTGCATTAAGGCAACTAGACAAAATTCAGAATAAAGCTGTTAGAATCATTAACAACCCTGCCATTACATATAAACTACCTCCCCTGCAAGTAAGAAGGAATGTTGCCTCCCTTGCATTATTTTACAGATATTTTTTTGGCAAATGCTCAGACGAAGTTGCGTCCATGGTGCCACCTCTCCATGCCTTCCCTCGTGCTACACGGGCATCTGGTAGCGCTCATGATTGGAATGTCACTCAACCATATTGCAGAACTTCTGCCTATCAGAATTCTTTCATTCCCCGAACTGCATCTCTCTGGAACTCGCTTCCCCAGAGTTGTTTTCCTCCAAATTTCAACCTACAACTCTTCAAGTCTAACTGTTACAGATATTTTATGAACAGAGGACACCAGTAATCTGGTGTATGGATTATTTTTTTTTCTCCATTTGTTTTTCCTTCCTCCGTTCTGTTATTAAAAAAAAAAAAAAAAAAAAAAAAAAAAACATACACTCTCCTCGTCAGTCTTTCACTATCCATCTTTTCCATATGGTCAAACCATCTCAATGTCTTTCTCCTAATGCTTCCTGTCACATCCACACCACAATGCTTCTTCACATCCTCATTTGTCAGTCTGTCTCTCCATGTGACTCCACATGCTCTTCTCAAATAACTCATTTCCACTGCTCTCACTCTTGACTTGTGTCCTTCCAACAACGTCCAAGCTTCACTTCCATACGTTAGAGTTGGTATCACAATACTGTCATGTAGTAACTTTTTCACTTCCATGCTCACTTCCATGTTTCTTATCACTGCTTTCAAGGACCCAGCAACCTTTCATCCTTCTTGTACTCTTTCAAGCACTTCACCCTCTAAACTTCCATCCTTACTCATCACACTACCCAAGTGCTTAAACACACTCACATTATCTATTTCCTCCTCATCCAGCCTCACTGTACATTCACTGACTTCACTTCTCTCGAAGACCATAACTTTACTCTTCCCTACATTCACCTTTAGTTTCCGTTTCTTACACACACTCCCAAACTCATCCATCAAGCCTTGCAGCTCCCCTTCAATCTCACTTAACAACACAGTATCATCTGCAAACAACAGTACAGGGAGTTTCCAAACACTGCCCTCTCTCATTAGGACCACTCAATTATCCGCTGCCCAACCTTGTATCTCTTTTATAACCCCATCCGTATACAGATGAACAACCATGGAGACGTGACAGATCCATGTTTGAATCCAACCTTCAAGTAGAAAACTTCACTCTGTTCATTATCCACATACACTGCAGCCTTAGCATCGTCATACATACTCTTCACAGCATTCAGCAACTTCCCATCTACTGTACTCCATATGTTCTTAATACTTTCCACAATCCTTGTCTCTCCACCCTGTCATATGCTTTCTCCAAATCCATGAAGGCCGCATACAACTTCTTTCTCTTCTCTAGAAACTTTTACATTAAAGATCTAAGAATGATTATCTGATCTACACAACCTCTTCCCTACCCAAAACCTCCTTGTTCTTCTCCAACTAATTCCTCTGTTAGTTCCCTTACTCTGTTAATAAGTATCCTACCATATACTTTTCCTATTACACTAAGAAGGCAAATGCCCCTGTGATTACCACACACTTGCTTTTCCCCTTTTCCTTTGTACAAGGGAATAATTATACCTGACTTCCAATCCTCCGGTACTCTACCATCCTCCAGGCCAGTCTGCACATCGTCTACATCCATTCTGTTACTATCTCTCCCCCATGCTTCAGCATTTCACCACACACTCCATCAATTCCTGGAGCTTTCCCCATTTTGACTTTCTTCGTTGCTTCCACAACTTCCATCCCTCTGATTTCTTCCTCTCTTCTCACATCCCTCCTTCTACCAACCATTCCCCAGCAACTTATACTCGTATTACTTTCATTCTCTATGATCCACAGTTCCTTAAAGTGTTTTCTTCATTTGCTCACTTTTTCTCCCTTCTCCACTAGTAATCTACCATTTGTATCTTTCACTCCTTGACTAACTTCATTGCTATCCTGACTAACTCTCTTTACCTCTTTCCAGAACATTTTCTTACATATCCTCCACTTTACACTCAAGTTCCTTCCAAATTCCTCATCCACTCTGTTCTTACTCTCTCTTACTAATCTTTTCACCTCTCTCTTCCTCTCTACATAGAACTCTCTTTTCCATCTCTCAACTTCTTCCACGCACCTGTTTCTCATCCACTCACAATACGCTTTCTTCTTTTGTGCCACAGCCTGTCTCACCTATTTATTCCATCATGCTGTTCCTTGCATCCCCTTTCATGTTCTCTTCACCCCAAACACCACCTCACATACTGCACAGATTCCTTTTGTGAATATCTTTCACACACCTTCCATGTCCCCCATAAGCTGCAATTCATATTTACCCAATTGCTCCTCCACTTCCCTCTTATGTTCTGCCATTTTTACATCCTCTTGTAACTTTTCCACTCTCCTTGTATGTACTATTTCCTCCCGTCCTTCCCTTCTTCTATCTCAACATTTCACTTGGACTTTGATTCTGACCTCCACCAAGTGGTGGTCAAAAAGTCCACTCCCCCAGCCTCTATATGCCCTTGCATCCAATACACACCTTCACATCCTTTCATCCACACACACATAATCAACCATTGCTTTCCTTTCATTCAGTTCACCACCCACCCTTCTCAATACTCGCCATGTATACCTATGGATCATTTTGTGCCTGAAGAGGGTATTGGCCATCATCAACCCCCTCCCGGCACAAATGTCCACTAAAGCACTGCCATTCTCATTTATCTCAGTAGGCACACCCCACTCACCAACTACTCCATCCACCTTCACGTTCCCTACTGTACCATTCATATCACTAATCGAAAACACTCTCATATTTCTTTCAGACTTTTCCATGCACACTTCCACATTTGTCCAGAACTCTTCTCTCACTCTGCTTGCACGATCTTGCGTTGGCGCATACACGCACACAACCGCCCACATTTGTAGTCAAAATTCAATCTTACCCACACAACCCTCGAGTCAACTGATCCATCTGTTACTCACTGCAATACCCACTCCTTCTTTTGCCCTCTCATTCTCTCTTACTCCCACATATATACCTCATCCATACTCCCATCCTTTCACACTCTCACCTCTCCATTTAGTTTCAGTTAATCCACATAAATCCACTTTCGCACCCTCAAGCACCCGGACAATCTCTCTGTCTTTCACCTAATCATTTGCACCCCTTACATTCCACGTTGCCATCCTTATCATGTCCTTTGTTCTGTCCTTAGTCATCACCTTTTGGTCAGCCCTGGTCCGAGGCTTCTTGTTCGTATTTTTAGTTGATTCTCGGGGAGGGGCACTAACCCTCCGCCAACTCACTTGTTGTCACGTAGGGAACACGTGTTGGTTGGTTATAAGGTTACCACCCAACCTTGTAAATGCTATCCTGGTTTACAGGAAATCATTTGGCTTGCCACTCAATGTAGTGCTACCCTAAAAACAGAGTACCACTAGACTATACTGTATATACAGAGAGAGAGAGAGAGAGAGAGAGAGAGAGAGAGAGATGGATATAGATATAGATATAGATATGAATACCAGATAATCCTGATCTTAGTGCCCATCTGTTGGATCTATTCCTGACAAATAATCCAGATCAGTACAGGATAGAAGTACTGTCACCACTTGGATCCTCTGACCACAATCTCATCAAAGCCTCATTAGTTAGCCCCTCCCCCCTTCACAAACCGTCCCTTTCTGAATGGCACTTTGATAAGGCAAACTGGGATGGATTTAGAAATTATCTTGCTGACATTCCATGGCAGTCTTTCTTCTCTAGTGATGTCAGTTCTACCCAGTCCCACATTAATGACTTAATACTAGCTGGTATGGATTTAGCCTATTCATACCAAGTCAACGGTTCACTAAAAGATCAATCTCTCCAAAATGGTTTGATACCAACTGTGCCAGAACAACGGCCCAAAAGTCATTAGCATATAATTCTTGCTTAAAATAAAAAACATCTGAATCACCCTGTCAATTTAAAATTGCTAGAAACCATGCAAAAGCTGTCATAAATCACTCTAAATCAAACTTTCTTAAAAATCAAGCATCAAAACTAGTTAACAACACTGATGACAATAGAATATTCTGGTCAACTCTCAATTCTTTCAATAATATCTTTAACAAGTCATCGTCCATTCCCCCACTAAAATCTTCAGATGGCAACATTACAAATGGCCCACATGGGAAAGCGAATATCTTTGCCAGTACATTTGCCAGAAATTCTACAATAAAGGAAGTCAGCCAGAACGTCCCAGTATTAGAACTTGACTCTCCCGAAATTAAAATACAGACAAGATACGTAAAATCCATCCTAGACAATTTACCAACCAACAAACCTCCAGGCCCTGATGGAATTCTTCCAAGTGTTTTGAAAAGTGTTCCCCAGAACTTGCTTCTTGTGTAGCTAAATTATTCAGACTATGCATATGTACTTCCTCATTCCCTAATTCAAGGAAAGAAGCCAATATCCACCCAATTCCAAAGAAAAGAAGTTCCTCTGACCCCTCTGATTACAGACCAATAGCTGTCACATCTCTTAGTAAAGTACCTGAAATTTTAATTAATAAACACATAGCTAAACATCTTGAATCCATCAGCTTGATTAGTGATAGACAATATGGTTTTCGCCACGAAAGATCCACCATTGACATACTCAATCTCCTGACTTATACCATCCATCAATCAATTGACCAACATGGAGAAACTCATGCGTCAGCCCTGGATATTTCTAAAGCTTTTGACAGAGTGTGGCACCGTTCTCTGCTGTCCAAACTCCCTTGCTATGGACTAACGTCTTTTGTTCCTCTGCTTTCCTCATATCTCAGCAACAGTAAAATAAGAGTTAGAGCAGATGATGTATATTTGAATTTCCACTCAGTTAACGCCGGTGTACCACAGCGATCAGTTCTGGCACCAACCCTATTCCTGGTTCATATTAATGATCTCTTATCAGTCACCCACAATCCCATCCATTCATATGCAGATGACTCAACACATCACTCACATTCAGACACCTATTTACAAAGTCTAATATCTCTAACTTTCAACTCAGTACAGCCATCTCCATTGATCAAGACTTATCTACGATCGGTGAATGGAGACAAAACTACCTTACCTCATTTAATACTAGTAAAATCAAATGTATACAATTCACTAATAGACTGGTATTGCCAGATTCGTATATTACCTTCAATGCTACTAATATTCGCATCTCCAAAAGTATTGAAATTCTCGGTGTCTCACTTAACAATGCCCTCAGCTGGACCTCTCATGTCAGATCACTTGATGAAACCGCCTCAAAGAAACTTGGATTATTGTACAATATACAGAGTCCGTAATTTCTTCACTGATGAGCAGTTTGCAATGATTTATAAGAATTATGTACACTCAGCTAGAATATTGCTCACCCTTGTGGAATGGATGTGGAGAGGTTGCATTAAAACAGCTAAACAAAATTCAGAACAAAGCTGTTGGAATTATTAATAACCCTGCTATTATAAATGAATTATCTCCCCTACAAAAAAGAATGAATGTTGCCTCCCTTGCATTATTTAACAGATATTTTTATGGCAAATGCTCAGACGAAGTTGCGTCCATTGTGGCACCTCTCCATGCCTTCCCTCGTGCTACATGGGCATCTGGTAGCACTCATGACTGCAATGTCACACAACCATATTGCAGAACTTTGTCTATCAGAATTCTCATATTCCCCGGCTGTATCTCCCTATAACTCGCTTCCCCGGAATTGTTTCCCCTCAAACCTCAACCCACAGCTGTTCAAGTCCGTTACAGATATTTTATGGAGGAAGGATGCCAGCAATCTGCTGTATGGATTATTGTTTTTTTTATTCATTTGTTTTTCCTTCATTTGTTTTTTTAATAAAGAAAAAAATGTTTTTCACGCTCCTGACCTAGAAACTAACCCGAGACTTCTAGACAGAAGTCAGGCACTGATGCCACTCCACCACGGCGTGATAAAAGCTGATATGTGTTGTAATTGAAATGTATCCTCCCATAATGGATTTACCTGGTTCCTCAAAAAATTCAGGTGGCTCAACTTTTATCACGTCGTGGTGAAGTGGCATCAGTGCCTGACTTCTGTCTAGAAGTCTCAGGTTCGATTCCCGGGAAGGAGTTTAAAAACATTTGTACACACGAGTTTAGTGTGTGTCTCTTCAACATATAAAAACGCTCGTGATGTATCTGGAATAGATTAAAACTACTCTTTCACTTGCCGAGTTGCTTGGGGCTGAGCAATAATCCTAATGTGTTGTGACTGAAATACCTCCTCCCATAACTGATTTACCTGGTTCCTCAAAAAATTCAGGTGCCTCAGCTTTTATCATGATGTGGTGGAGTGGCATCAGTGCCCGACTTCTAGAAGCCTCGGGTTCGATTCCCTGTCAGGGGTGTAAAATACATTTGTACACACGCGTATAATGTGTCTCTCCAGTACATATACATATATTCAGTCTCATCTTAAATGTCAGGACCAACTTGCCTAGCCCCGGGCTCCGACGCTCCTCATGGGGCAACTTAGGATTGGATGATGGATATATATATATATATATATATATATATATATATATATATATATATATATATATATATATATATATATATATACATATATATATTGTTACGGAACAGAGAAAGATAATGTACACTTTAAGTGAGAATACTAGAAATCACTACTGTCCCGTAAAGTTCCAGGTTCAAAACAAAAGAGTTAGGTAAAATTACAAGTTAAAGTTTAATGCTCAAACTAACAACAAAACATTCAGGACTCATAAGGATAATGTAATGGCAAAAAACAGGTTAAATATATGGTTAACTGCAATAGCCTCTATTAACACGAAAGTAGCATGAGTAAATTTATCTATGTCAGCCCTGTTAAAATGAGATACCAGATAATACTCAGTGAATGCCAGATATATTATTACAGATACAAAATATTATTAATGATGGCTGACAATAAGAACCCTACATAAATTACAAAAACCTCACTAGGCCCAAGAATTAACCTTATGCTACTCAGTACAAGAAAAAATGCAACAACAGTTATACTCAAATTACACACAGCTGCTAGATGGTTGGAGACTTCCTGAGCACTCACAATAATAACAACTGTACAGGGGAGGACAGAGATGTGAGCAAAATGAGGAGTAGATCTAAGTGGCAATAATGTAGAGACTGAGCTCATTATATAGGGGCTGGCAGAGCTTGATACAACTTGTAAGAAGGACGCGCAAATGAAGCCATGGGGACAAAGAGTTGACAATCCCGCTCTGAACAACAGAAAGGACGAATTACTCTACTATAACGGTAGAAGGGGGGACTGAGGCAGAACACGCTCGTGATCAAACATGCAGCATACTGTGCGTTAAAATTACACAAAGGATGATGAAATCATGGGCTATGTAACACCTCCCCACAAAGAAAAAGAAATTTACAAAGGAAATTTCTTATTACTCTAAAACAATCTGTCTAAAGTCTAGATAAGCAATCTGCAATAACATTTTCTTTCCCCTTGACATGTTGTATGTCAAACGAATACTCCTGAAGAAGTAGACTCCATCTTGTCAATCTCTGATTTTTATCTTTAAATTTACTAAAGAATTTCAGTGGGTTATGATCGGTATAAATGACTATGGGGTCAAAACCAGAACACAAATAAAATGAAAAATGCTGTAAACCCAAAATCAAGGCCAAAAGCTCTTTCTCAATAGTTGAGTAGTTCTTTTGAGGTGGAGTGAACTTCTTACTGTAATAAGATACAGGATGTTCAATACCCTGATCATCCTCTTGCAGCAAAACAGCCCCAGCTCCTGTATCATTTGCATCAACAGCCATCATAAAAGGCTTAGCAAAATTTGGAGTAGCGAGCACTGGCTGACTTAATAGGATAGCTTTAAGTTTGCTGAAAGAGGATTCACAGTTATCGGTCCAGACAAATTTAACTCCCTTTTTCAGTAGGTCTGTAAGTGGTGATACAAGAATTGAAAAGTTAAGAACAAATCTCCTGTAATAACCTACCATTCCCAAAAATCTTTGTAGCTCTTTCCTACTTTTAGGTCTGGGAAGATCAATTATAACCTGAACCTTAGCTCCTGGTGGTGCAACATTACCATCACCAATTACGTACCCAAGGTACTGAACTTTAGCTTGACCAAACTCACACTTTGATAAATTAGCTACAAGATTAGCATGAACCAAACGCTCAAGAAATTTACTGACATGGCATAGGTGATCTTTCCAGTTGTTACTGAAGATTAATACATCATCAATATAAACAACACACCCTGCCAAACCCTCTGTTGCAACATTCATGAGCTTCTGAAATGTGGCTGGTGCATTCTTCATACCATATTGCATTACAGAACATGCAAAAGTCTTTCCTAGTGTTACAAAACATGAGATCTCCCTAGCACGTTCAGTCATAGGTACTTGCCAGTATCCCTTTAACAAATCAAACTTACTTATGTACCTAGCCTTTCCGATCTTGTCTATGCAATCTTCCACGCGAGGGAGAGGGTAAGTGTCTGTTTTGGTTATCTGATTAACACGTCTGTAGTCGATGCAAAGCCGCTGTGACCCACCTGGCTTAGGGACTAGAGTGACAGGAGAACTCCACTCGCTCTGACAGGGCTCAATCATCTTGTGGTCCGACAGGTAGCCAAGCTCCTTCTGGATGAGAGGAATTTTCACTGGGTTCACACGGTAAGAAGGCAGTTTAATTGGCTTTGCGTCTCCAACATCGATATCATGCATCAACACAATAGTTCTTCCTGGAGTGGGACGGAACACTTGCGGGTACTCCTGCAGTAATGCCGAAAACTCCTGCCTTTCCTCGGAAGGTAGATGAGAAAGCTTAGTCTGGAGATCATTCATGATATCAGGATTCTTCCCCAAACTATCACTCAGGCTCATACTGCATGGGAGAGCTTCACTTGCAGACTCGGGTGGAACAGCTACAGTGCAGACTGGATTATTTTCGTCCTGCCTGTGATATAACTTTAGCATGTTGATGTGACAAAGTTCCTTCTTCTTTTTACGATCTGGTGTGGCGATGACATAGTTGACATCACTGAGTTTCTTCTCCACGAAATAATGACCACTAAACTTGGCTTGAAGAGGTTGCCCATGCGCCGGTAGCAGAATCAAAACCTGATCTCCTGGCTGAAAGTGGCGTAACCTGGACTTCTTATCATACCAAGTCTTCATCTTCTCCTGAGCAGCTCCTAAATTCTCTCTCGCCAGCTGTAAAGCAGTAGACAGCCGTTCTTTGAACTTCATCACATACTCCAGCAGGTTGACGTCATCTTCCTCCGACAGCCAGCATTCCTTGAGTAACTTAAGGGGTCCTCTTACTTCATGGCCAAACAGTGGTTCAAAAGGTGAGAAGCCCAGTGATTCATTTGGAGATTCTCTTGCGGCAAACACAACGAACGGAAGACCTTTATCCCAGTCTTTCTGATGTTACAAACAGTATTTCTTGAGCATCGATTTAAGTGTTTGATGATATCTCTCCAACGCTCCTTGGGTCTGGGGATGGTAAGCTGAAGACGTGATCTGGGAGATGCCCAACTCTTTCAGAGACTGCTTGAAAACATTTGACATGAAATTACTTCCCTGGTCTGACTGTACCTCCTTGGGCAGACCAAACTTTGTGAAGAACCCTAGCATTACCTTAACCACGTTCTATGCTAAGATATTTCTAAGTGGAATGGCTTCAGGATAACGAGTAGCCATATCAATCAGGGTCAACACATAAGAAAATCCTGAAGAAGTCTTAGGAAGAGGGCCCACAATATCCACCAACACACGGGTGAATGGCGCCTCAAAAGGAGGAATGGGAACTAGAGGTACAACCTTTTCGGTCTGATTACACTTCCCCACAACTTGACAGGTGTGACAAGACTTACAATACCAGGAAACATCCCTGAAGCTACCTGGCCAGTAGAAGTGTTTCAAAATGCGTGCCACAGTCTTCCTCACTCCAAGGTGTCCTGCCAAACTGGAATCATGAGCCACTCTAATGATATCCTGCCTACAAACACGATGGATGACAACTTGATGTACAACCTCCCATTCACAGTCGGCTGATGCTGTTGGGGGTCTCCACTTCCTCATAAGTACTCCTGACTTTATATAATAACAAGTAGAAGCGCCAGCTGACTCTTCCTCACTGCAAGCAGAGTTAGCTAGACCTTTCAACTCAGGGTCAGCAACCTGCAAGTCAACCAACTCTTGACGAGACAAGTTATCAACACTACGGGTTACTGCCTCATCTGGTGAGTGGTCCAAATTAGCAAGAAAAGTGTCGGCCAGGATAACATCATCATCATCATTATCCTCTAAGTCACCAGTAACTTTAGACTTAGCCCTAGTGACAGCACATGCAGGGAACACATCATGGACATAACAATCCTTGGCCGCAGCCACTGGCTCACTAGACAACTGAGGAGCTGGACACACTTGACTTCCACCAATATCATTTCCAAGTAAGAAAGTTACACCTGACATTGGGAGTGTCTCAACCAACCCAACCATAACAGAACCATTAACAAAACCAGACTCTAAATTCACTCTGCACAGAGGGACAGAGAAGTAATTATTCCCTACACCTTGTAAGATTACAGTTTCATCAGAGGAATTAACATTAGAGCCTAGAACACTGATCGGCATAAGGGATTGGCAAGCACCTGTATCACGATATATTTTAACTGATTTCCTGTCATTACTGTCCAGAGGACTGACAAAACCATCAGACAGGAAATTAGCACATGAACTCTTGAGAGTGTCACCCACGTTACTGCTCAAAAGAGGAGCTCCATCATGAGAATTTAAGTTACCCCTCAAAGCAGGTTCAGTTAACTCAGTTAAAGAATTCTGGGAACTCTCAAGGGTGGACACTAGACCAATTGACTGAATATTTAAAGACTCCTTTTTGTTCACATCACGCTGTCTCCTGAAACATTTCTCCGTAGTATGACCAAGCTTACTACAATAAGTACATTCACTTTTCTGAAATCTAGAGGTGAAGCTGGTATTTACTTCCTGAGAAACATCATCTTTATTCTCTTTCCTGTTACCTGTACTCTGAGTAGAGGCAACGTACTTACTCTCAGCTTTCCTTTTTTCTCTAGAATATCTCTTGTGAGTGAGAACATATTCATCAGCTAAAACTGCAGCATCAGACAAATTATCTATTCTTTTCTCATCAAGATATAGGCTTACATCTTTACTAATACACCTCTTGAAGTCCTCCAGCAAAATCATCTGCTTAAATTTACCAAAATCAGAATCCACATTCTTAGAATTTAACCACTGCTCTAACAGATCTTCTTTGATTTTTGCATACTCAACATGGGATTGCTTATCTTGCTTGTAAGTTGTCCTAAATTTTACTCTATAGGCTTCAGGAACAAGCTCATAGGCCTTAAGAATCAAGCTCTTAACTACATCATTATTATCACATTGATCCTGAGGCAAAGATGCATAAGTTACTTGAGCTTTACCGGTGAGAACAGTTTGAAGGAATACTGGCCAATACTTTTTGGGCCAATTAAAACCTGTAGCTACCCTCTCAAACAACTGAAAATACTTTGTTAAATCAGATTCATTAAAAGGAGGGACAAGTTTAACATTTTTAGCCACATCAAAATCATCAGAGCTAGATGATCCAGTTCCACCTTGTTTCATGCGATACTCATGGTCTGCCTGAATCCTGGCAAGTTCAATTTGTGCCTGAGCCTGTGCCTGTGCCTCCTGAATGCGAGCATTTGCCTGAAATTCAGCCTCCAGAATACGAGCCTGAGACTTCGCCTCCTTAGCCTGAGACTCAGCCTCCTTAGCACGTGCTTGAAATTCATCCTCCTTAACACAAGCCTCCTGCAGGGCTAGCTGTGACTTAGCTAATTCAATCTGCGTTTGCTCATTTGGAGGAGTTACATTAAACAAGGTTTTATTAATCATGCCAACAATTTGATCTTTAGAATGATGAGAGTGAACTGCAATTTCCAATTGTTGAGCAACAAGCTTAAGTTCATTCTTTGTTCTGTTTTCTACATCACACATTGTTTGCACATTTGACAAAAAATCTTTGGCTTCATCAAGCGTAATAATAGTAGACATCATGAATAAATCACAGTCACAAATTATCAAGGAATATCCTTATGATAATATCCTGAATATCCTGGTATGAGGTCGCCAAATTTATGTTACGGAACAGAGAAAGATAATGTACACTTTAAGTGAGAATACTAGAAATAACTACTGTCCTGTAAAGTTTCAGGTTCAAAACAAAAGGAGTTAGGTAAAATTACAAGTTAAAGTTTAATGTTCAAACTAACAACAAAACATTCAGGACTCATAAGGATAATGTAATGGCAAAAAACAGGTTAAATATATGGTTAACTGCAATAGCCTCTATTAACACGAAATTAGCATGAGTAAATTTATCTAAGTCAGCCCTGTTAAAATGAGATACCAGATAATACTCAGTGAATGCCAGATATATTATTACAGATACAAATTATTATTAATGATGGCTGACAATAAGAACCCTACATAAATTACAAAAACCTCACTAGGCCCAAGAATTAACCTTATGCTACACAGTATAAGAAAAAATGCAACAACAGTTATACTCAAATTACACACAGCTGCTAGATGGTTGGAGACTTCCTGAGCACTCACAATAATAACAACTGTACAGGGGAGGACAGAGATGTGAGCAAAATGAGGAGTAGATCTAAGTGGCAATAATGTAGAGACTGAGCTCATTATATAGGGGCTGGCAGAGCTTGATACAACTTGTAAGAAGGACGCGCAAATGAAGCCATGGGGACAAAGAGTTGACAATCCCGCTCTGAACAACAGAAAGGACGACTTACTCTACTATAACGGTAGAAGGGGGGACTGAGGCAGAACACGCTCGTGATCAAACATGCAGCATACTGTGCGTTAAAATTACACAAAGGATGATGAAATCATAGGCTATGTAACAATATATATATATATATATATATATATATATATATATATATATATATATATATATATACTATACTAGCTGCTTACGCCCATTTCACGGGCATAATTGGCTAGGCCATCCAGGCAGGCTGGGCCTTCGGCCCTGACTGATTTCGCTTAGTTGGCTATGTCGATTTATTTGCAGTATTATCGGTAATGCATTTTTCACAGACAAGCAGGCATACAACACGTAATGAAGTTGTGCACTGACAGTCAGGAAGGCTTTCTTCCCGGCAAATGAGGCATCTTCCAGTGGTCGATTTTAATGAAATCCCCTTGGCCGAGACATTGGCCACCAGTCCGAAAAATTTCAGTGTGATAGCAAGCTGTTGTTTGGTGCACTTTTGGAGCACTTTGGTGCAAAAAATATAGGCTTGTTGTAGCAAGCTGTACTGATTGGATTCAATGCACTATGAACTAATAAGTTGTTGGCATGCACTACTTTGGTGCTCAGAAAACATCACACAGATAGCCAGCTCTACAGGCTCAATTATGAATGGTGGTTATTGTGGCGAAGGCCTATTCCTTACAATTCAGAATCAAAACTCATGTACCACTAGAAAACATAAATATCACACAATTTATGTGCATTATTGTTACCGTCACAGTCGGCTTCTAAAATTCTGAATATCGCAACTCAGAATCAAAACGCATGCACGAATATCGAACAGAATAAAGATGAATGACAACAGTCACAAAATTTGTTGCTCTTCAAACTGAGTACCGTTTCGGCTCGCGTATTGATCGTTACACTATATACAACGTTCTCTGAAGTCGGTGGCTTATCTGTGAGGATCTACAAATTTTCTGGGTGTGTCACGAGACTCATTAGTATGAATACCATTGTCCGTGGGTGCAGCTAGAGGCTCCTCTCTCTCTCTCTCTCTCTCTCTCTCTCTCTCTCTCTCTCTCTCTCTCTCTCTCTCTCGTGCAAGTGCTCTCTGTTGTCACGTCATTTCTCGAAACAACTATCTCATTTTCTCTAAGCGTCTCCTTAGAAATTCGCTCACTGTGCTCGCCACTGATTAATTATACACTCCGTTAAGTTCATATTTATTCATGAAACATCTATTTTATGTGTTTACTTTATACTGGCAAAGACAAACTTCCATTGTCTGAACATTTAGTTCATGCAATAAGTTGTCATAAACAGTAAAAAAAAAAATAATAATGATAATATTAATAATTACCAAATAAGAACGGCTATGAAGCTAAGAAGTTGGAGGTGATGAGCCGACGTTGGGCCTGCAGCTTTACGGCACAGTGCATGTTGTTAGCCAGCTGAATATCAACCTTAGCAGCACGGGTGCTAGGGGGTGAAAAACTTCATCTACAAATAAAAAAATAAACAAGCAAACAAAACTCAAAAAGAAGAATTCTTGCATGCGACGTTGTTTGGTATATCCGAAGGCGTATGAAAAAATTGGTGGAAAATACCTGTGAGAGCGCTGGGTGGCTCCCCCCCCCCTCTCTTTCTCCCCCCCTCTCTCTCTCTCTCTCTCTCTCTCTCTCTCTCTCTCGTTCACTCTCTGATGCCACAATATATATATCAATCAATCAATCAATCATCTCCTGTGGCACCCTCGGGGATGCATAGGGCCTCGATGAACTCACACCACCACATCCTATCTTGTGCTAACTCCTCAAGATCTCCCCAACACTCATCTCCAGCTTCCCGTCTCATTGTCCTCACCCACGTCTCTTTTGGCCTTCCTCTACCTCTCCTACCAGGTGCCACCCACCGTGGTGTACCTCGTACTATTCCCTGTCTCCTATACACATGTCCTAGCCACTTCCATCGTGAGAATCTAACATATTCATCGATCGGCTGCACTCCCGTTATTTCTCTAATTCTACTATTTGGTATCCTTTCCCACCACTTAACTCCTAATATTCTTCTAAGTGCTTTATTTTCAAACACCAAGAATTTATTTTCCATAGTCACTGTGCTGTACCAAGACTCGTGTCCATAAATTAAGATACTCCTAACCATTACCTTATAAAGTTTGATTTTTTGTATGCACAGAGAAATTGTTATTATTCCAAATATTTTTAAGCATTCCCATTGCCTGATTAGCCTTCTTTAACCTTTCCTCGAATTCAAAGTTCAAAGAACCATCCTTGGCTAAATAAGTACCTAAATATTTAAACCTATCAACTTGCTTTACAACCATACCTCCAATTACACATTCCTGCGCATTTTCCATATTCATATTGATTATTTCAGTTTTTCCACAATTAATAACCAAACCCACCTTGCGACCTTCACTCACCAAACAGTCCAACACTCTCTGCATCTCTTCTGGCCCATCACAAATCAAAACTATATCATCTGCATAATCTAAATCCAAAAGTTTCCTGTTCTCTCCCCAAAGTATACCTGCACCGGTTTCTGTTCCAACGCGTTTCATAATGTAATCAATGACCAATATAAATAGTAAAGGCGATAGAACACCACCTTGAATTACTCCGGACTTGACTTCAAACGAATCACTCAGACAACCATCAACCATCACTTTACAAAATGTGTCTTCATGCATGTTCATAATGACCCTCACAAACTCCTCTGGTATTCCATAATGTCTCATAATCTTCCCCATAGACTCTCTCGAAACACTATCAAAAGCCTTTTCAAAATCAATAAAACAAAGACTTAACGGTACTCTCATTTCATTAACTTGCTGCATCAAATGCCTAACTATAAAGATCTGATCATTGCAACCACGTCCCTTTCTAAAACCAGCCTGTTCATCCCTCAGAATACCCTCAACCACCGGCTCCAACCTATTTAACAACACTCTACTGAAAACTTTCAAAGCTATCGGTGACAAGGAGATTCCCCTCCAATTACCACATTCACTCAGGTCTCCCTTCTTCGGAACTTTAACAATTACACCATTCTTCCAAACTGATGGTAGTAACCCCGTCACCCATATCTTATTGAATAGCTTGGTCAAGATCATTATTAATCTATCCCCCTCCACTTTAAACATTTCCGGAAATAAACCATCCTCCCCTGGTGCCTTATTATTCTTTAACTGTTTTACTGCTTTCTCCACTTCTGCAAGCCTCAACTCTCCTGTTTCTATATTTAAATCTTCCTGAGCAGACGGTATATCCTCTTCTGGTGGTATTGGTCTATTAAGAACTGTCTCAAAATGCTCTTTCCATCTATTTTTAATATCTCCATCTTTGGTCAATAAATTTCCTTCCCTGTCTCTAACTGGTATTTCCTTGCGTTTACCCGCATTACCACTCAGTTCTCTAATCGATTCGTATGCTATTCTTTGACTCTGTCCATCATTTTTGTTTATTAGGATTTCAGTCTCTGCAACCTTTTCATCCACACATCTTCTTTTATCTCTCCTAGCTAACCTTCTTACTTCTGAATTCAAACTCCAGTACGCAGCTCTTGCTAATTCAATCTCTCGTTCATCAACGCATTGCATCTCACTCCTCAATTTAGCCTCACCTCTCTTTTTTATCATATCCCACGTTTCCTCTGATATCCATTTCTTTCTCCTGAATCTATGTCTCCTTCCAATCGTACATTCAGCAGTCTCATGCAAAACTTTGTTCACATCCTCCCACATCTCATCTACACTTCTCTCCCCCTCTTCCAACGTTTCCAACACCAAAAACCTATTTCTGCATTCTAATCTGAATTCCTCCTTTTCTTCTCCTTCCCTTCTAAGCTTAACAATATCGTATCTACCAACACCAGATCTTTCCTTCTTCTGATTTTTAAGTTTAAACCTTATTTTTGCAATGCTGAGTTGATGGTCACTACCAATATCCGCTCCCCGTTTAACATGAACATCTAACAGAGAACTTCTATGCCTCCTACTGATAGCGATGTGATCAATCTGATTTTTATATTTTCCACACGGCGACACCCAAGTTGTCTTGTGTATATTGCAATGCTGAAAGAGTGTGCCCCCGATGACTAAGTCATTTGCTAGACAGAAGCTTCCAAACCTCACTCCGTTTTCACTCATCCTACTACCAACTCCCATCTTACCCATACATGCCTCAAATCCCTCATTTGAACAGCCCATGATCTCCATGATATACAATTGTGGAAGGTGGGGGCACTCACCATCCACTCACTCGATGTACTGCTGCTCTCGGGTGTCTGCCCTTTCCCCTCCTCCATCCTTCTTTCCTTCCAACCTCTTCTGTCTTTTATTTCTTCATTCTTTCCTCATCCTTCTGCCTACAGGTGACTTTGCACTCCCTCTTCTGTGTTTCATTCCTTCATTCTTTCCTCTTCTTTCTGCCTGTGGGTGACTCTACACTGAGTGACAAGCCAAAAGGTTTCCTGTACATCATGGAATCATTTACTACGCTTGGTGGTAACCATATTAGAAATTTTGGGTGCCTGGTGGTTTACTGGGTAATTACGGCGCTCCAATCGGATTGAGCCGCTGAAGGTTTATATCCAAGGGATGGCTAGGGTTTATTGCTCACGTAATGCCACTCAGGGATGAGTGAGGCTGGTCACCCTCATCTTAAATGTCACGACCAACTTGCCTAGCCCCGGACTCCTATGTTTCTCATGGGGAGATGTAGGACTGGATGATGGATGGATGGAAATAGAGAGAGAGATAAATTGATAGATATTATTTATTTATTTATTTATTTTTATGCTAGGAAGAAGGAACCAAATGCCATGAGCCAGCAATATATATATATATATATATATATATATATATATATTATTATTATTATTATTATTATTATTATTATTTTAAACGAGGAAGAAGGAACCAAAGGCCATGAGCCCGCAATAACAGTTCTCTCCAAGAGAAAAACAAAATACAGAGAGAGCCAAATTTAAGATCCATTCATTTCGAGATGCCTGGACACACTGCGTTTGAAAGACTGGAGATCATAGGCAGCAGGAAATACAGACAGAGGGAGACAGTTCCATAGTTGACCTGTTGCATAAATGAAGGACTGGGAGTAAAGGTTAACTCTTGCATTAGAGAATTGGACAGAAAAGGGATGAGAGTTTGCTGCTAGACGGGTGCTACGCGCCCGTCGTAGAGGTGGAGGAATGCATGCAGACAGTTCAAAGGAGATGTGACCATTAAAATAGCGATAGAAAAGAGATAAAGATGCAAGAGTGCGGAGAAGAGACAGAGGTTGAAGGCAGTCAGCAAGAGGAGGAGAGTTAATGAGACGAAAAGCCTTTGACTCCACCCTATTGAGAAGAGCTGTATGTGGGGAGCCTCCCCACACATGAGAGTTGTACTCCACACATGGGCGGATAAAACCCCTGTATAGAGTCAACAATTGTGCAGGGGTATAGAAAGAACGGAGTCGGCTTAGCACACCCAATCTCTTGGAAGCAGATTTTACAAGAGATGAAATATGATCTTTCCAAGATAAGTTCCGAGTAAATGAAACCCCAAGCGTGTTCAAGGATAATGCAGGATTAAGCTGAATATTATTAAACATTAATGAGTATACCTGTGGAAGATTTTGACTGCTTGATAGGTGTAAGAACTGAGTCTTAGATGCATTAAACACAACAAGATTATTTTCACCCCAGTCAGAGTTACGAGCCAAGTCAGACATTAGGTGTGCCATAGCCTCATCCCTTGTTTGTTGAAGTAACTGCTGAGATGGGCGTTGCGGGAACCGAATGGAAAGG
Source organism: Coenobita brevimanus (assembly GCF_032717465.1). Lineage (NCBI taxonomy): Eukaryota > Metazoa > Arthropoda > Malacostraca > Decapoda > Coenobitidae > Coenobita > Coenobita brevimanus. The sequence goes on along the minus strand of NC_137029.1, from coordinate 17,373,431 downwards.
TGAAGGGTGGAATCATCAGCGTATGAGTGGATAGGGTAAGATGTACAGCTTAGAAGATCATTGATGAATAAAAGGAAGAGAGTTGGTGATAGGACAGAGCCCTGAGGAACACCACTGTTAATAGATCTAGGAGAAGAATGATGGCCGTCTACAACAGGGGCTATAGAACGACCAGAAAGGAAGCTAGCGATGAAGGCACAGATAGAAGGATAGAAACCGTAAGAGGGCAGTTTGGAAATTAAAGATTTATGCCAGACTCAATCGAAAGCCTCTGAGATGTCAAGTGCAATGGCAAAGCTTTCGCCAAAGCCCTGAAAGTAGGATGACCAAGAGTCTGAAAGGTAGGTGAGAAGATCGCCAGTGGAGCGTCCCTGACAGAACTGATACTGACGATCAGAAAAAAGGTTGTGATAGGAAAGATGCTTTAAAATTTTTCTATTAAGAATTGACTCGAAAACTTTTGAAATACAGGACGTTAAAGGAATTGGATTATAGTTCGAGGGTTGGGAGTGGTCACCCTTCTTTGGGACTGGCTAAATGAGAGCAAACTTCCAGCAAGAAGGAAAGGTACAAGTTGACAGACAAAGGCGAAAGAGTTTGCCTAGGCAGGGTGTAAGCACAGAAGCACAGTTCTTGAGAACAACAGAAGGGACTCCATCAGGCCCATATGCCTTGTTAGTATTGAGGCCAGTGATGGCAAAAAATACATCAGCTGAAGAAATTTTAATGTCAGCCATGAGGAAGTCAGAGGCGGGAAATGATGGAGGAACAGCACCGGAATCGTCTAAGGTGGAATTGGAGGAGAGAGTCTGTGCGAAGAGATCTGCTTTATCAGTAGAAGAAATAGCTACAGAGCCATCAGAGTAGAAAAGAGGAGGGAAGGATGATAAAGTAAAGTTGTCAGAAAGGTTTTTGGCAAGGTGCCACAAGGAGCGAGAAGAATTCGAGTTGGATAGCTGAGAGCATTTAGTACAGATGAAATTATTTTTAGCAGAGCGAAGAACAGACTTAGCATGATTCCGGGCAGAAACGTAAAGTTGATGTGATTCAGGTGTGGGTTGGCTTCGGTACCTTTTGTAGGCCCTCTCCTTGTTGCGGACACCATTAGAACAGCGTGATTAAACCAAAGCTTCCTTTTTTATTTTTTTATTGGTGAGGAAGAAGGAACCAAAGGCAATCAGCCTGCAAAACTGTTCCTTCCAAGAGAAAAACAAAATACAAGAAAGAGCCAAATTCAAGATCCATTCATTTCGAGATGCCTGGACACACTTCCTTTGAAAGACTGGAGATCATAGGAAGCAGGGAATACAGACAGAGAGAGAAACAGTTTCAGAGTTGACCTGTTGCATAAATGAAGGGCTGGAAGTAACGGTTAACTCTTGCATTAGAGAGTTGGACAGAAAAGGGGTGAGAGTTTGCTGCTAAACGGGTGCTACGTGCCCGTCGTAGAAGTGGAGGAATGCATGCAGACAGTTCAGAGGAACAGTGATCACTGAAGTAGCGAAAGGAAAGAGATAAAGATGCAACAGTGCGGCAAAGAGACAGAGGTAGAAGGGAGTCAGTAAGAGGGGGAGAGTTAATGAGATGAAAAGCCTCT